>NW_027666899.1:27500-87500 GCF_963457725.1 Sprattus sprattus | reverse complement strand
ATAATAAATTATTGAATGTGGAGGAGGATCCAGTGTGGGTGATTCGTAGGGAATATAGAATTACTTGTGTTCATAGAGAGTCAGGCTTATTCTGATACAAGGGGAGCTATTCAGTAACCTGGGAATCGAAGCGGGTATCGAACCGGTGGCTTTCAGGTGATATTGTATATCTTGCACTTAACGGGTTTTGAACCGGTGCTTCTCACGTTCGTAGTGCTGTGCCCTACCCGCTATGCTACCGTGATGGTACAGGTTCCAAGCATTTCTCACAACATTTTCGTCCCCCTATTCCCTTGGAATTTTTTGCGACAAAGATTTTTGATTTAAGCTTTTTTCATGAGGCAATGTCCGATTGTCTCGAGATCGGACTATGTCGCAAAGCAGGCAAGGCTTGTTCCCAAACGTCCTAACCCAAATGTCCCGAAAGTGCCTCAAATGTTAGTTATGTTCCCAATTGTCCTAACCCAACTGTCTCTACCCAAATGTCCCAATGGGGATCGAACCGGCAACCCTCCGGTTACCAGCCCTAAACCCTAACCAGTAGGCCACGGCTGCCCCACAGAAAGAACTCCCAACCCGGCCGGTTAAACCAGCAAAATATAAACCTTAAGAGATTCACTGTTACTTTACCTTAAGAGAGTCACTGTTACTGTGGTTTTTATTCTTCTCAAATGTCAGTTATGTTCTCAATTGTCCCAAAAAGTTGGGGGTAGTGGCGCGAGCTCCATGGTAGACCCCCCCGAGCCAAAATAGTCAGTCCGACGAACATGCACTATTCTCGGAAACCCCAATGTCCCAAAAGTGCCTCAGATGTCAGTTATGTTCCCAATTGTCCCTACCCAAACGTCCCTTTTTAACCATATAAAAACCAGCAAAAAGCTGAAAAATTAGTAATTTTCTCATTTTTCCTTCTGGTCAGGGATCGAACCGGACACCCTCCGGTTACCAGCCCCAGCTGCCGACTACACGACCGGCTAATTTTTTTTGGACCTGAAAAGATTCTGAAAAGATTTGGCCAATCACGTTCACACCAGTTTGCAGAGTTGAGAACAATTGACCAATCACGGCAGAAATCCTGCAGAGCAACGTCAGGAGAAATGCTGGAGGGGCGAGCATTTCTCTACGTGCAGGTAATTCAAAGAGTGAAGTTAAACTACGGGCAATCAACCGAGGCAGATTATCTTGACCTGCTGAGTATTAACACATTTAACACACTGCTGTTAGATACTGAACCAATTTAACCTCTAATGTTTAGCTAGCTTTCAACCTTACAAACACTCTTGGTTATCCGACTGGAATTTCGCTATAAACACTCTGTTATCGGACTGGAATTTCGTTAGTTCTCATCAGCGTTTCCATTGCTAATGTTAATTGTTAGTGTTGTATGATATAACTTAAGTTATAATTCATTTCACCCGTTGTTTTATGTTGTCGTATCCATGTATTTAGCCATCTACCTACTTTAAAAACACTACCTTATGACTGGAAGTTCGCTATATTATGGGGGCTTATGAGGGCTATGAATGAGAATGAGAATGTTTGGACTGTGAATCAGTATTTTCTTCATGATCGTTTAAATTCAGATGTATAAAATAATGTATTGGGAGGTAGTCATATGAATACAGGCTCTTTTACAAATGTTTAGGTTTCTACAATCACTGTTGTTTTATGTTGTCGTATCGATGTATTTAGCCATATAGCTAAGTTACAAACACTCCCTTATCTTACTGGAAGTAAGCTATGTTAAGGAGGCTTTTAGCTACGAGTGCTATGAATGAATGAGAATGTTTGGACTGTGAATCAGTATTTTCTACACGATCGTTTAAATTCAGATGTACAAACGAATTTATTGGGAGGTAGTCATATGAATACAGTCTCTTTTACACATGTTTAGGTAGCTACTCTCACTGTTGATGTCATGGAATTTCACTCGTTCTCATCAGCAAATCCTTTGCTTATGTTATCTGTTAGTAATATGTAGTGTGGTTAATTCATGAGCTGTGTTTCAAACATGGACAAAGTATAGCCTATGTGGCTTTTGCCACCACTGTGTTTTTCATAGGGTTATTCATATAACAAGGTAGATGGTCTGCTCTTCATGTTCCTGCATTTATGCTATTGTCATGCATTAAAAACAATGTGCATGCATATGTCACCAAAGGCAACATCTTTAAAGTCACACGAGGAGATGGCAGACAGAGAGTGGATTGTCATTGGCAGGAAGGTAACACACCTACCAAGTTTATTTGGAGTTGCTGTTGCCTCCTGCCTCTTTAGTTCATATCAAGGGAACTAATTGAATGTGTGTGTGTCTGTGTTTACAGGTGTCAAACCCCCGTATCGGGGTGGAGTCGTTGCTGCTGACAGTCTCTGTAAAGCATCAGCCCAGCAGAAGGCAGGGAGAGCCAGAGGCTGTCCGGGAAGTGCTTCAGACTCTAGACAGAGAAGGCCTACAAGACATAGATGCAGGTATAACATGCACACACGCTCAGACACACGCATGCACATATACAGGCCAGGATGCACAGACACACACAAGCGGGCACGCACAGACATATGCAGGTGGGAAGACACGCACGCACAAACAGATGCGCACAGGCACCGAGCACACGCAGATACACACCCACACCCAGGTGTACGCATTCAGGCAGGCTTGCAGGCCCGCCGCGCAGACACAGGCAGGCACGCCGCGTAGGCACAGGCAGGAGAGCCACACAGACACAGGCAGGCAGACACGCACGCTGCGCAGTCACAGGCAGGCAGGCACATGCAGGCCAGGACGCACAGACACCCACCACCGGGCATGCACAGACAGATGCAGGTAGGCAGACACGCACGCACAAACAGACGCACACAGGCACCGAACACACACAGATACACACCCAGGTGTATGCATGCAGGCAGGCTTGCAGGCACGCCGCGCAGGCACAGGCAGGCACGCCACGCAGGCACGCCGCGGAGGTAAAGGCAGGAGAGCCACGCAGACACAGGCAGGCACGCCGTGGAGGTAAAGGCAGGAGAGCCACGCAGACACAAGCAGGCACCCACGCATGCCGCACAGTCACAGGAAGACAGGCACATGCAGGAACGACACACAGACGCACACAAGCACAGAGGCAGGTACACACGCACACCTCAACTCTCTACACAAAGACAGATATGCAGGT
Source organism: Sprattus sprattus (assembly GCF_963457725.1). Lineage (NCBI taxonomy): Eukaryota > Metazoa > Chordata > Actinopteri > Clupeiformes > Clupeidae > Sprattus > Sprattus sprattus. The sequence goes on along the minus strand of NW_027666899.1, from coordinate 84,333 downwards.
AGAACACATGCACACACACACACTCACACACTGCTCAACACTCTCCAGCTGCCAGGCAAAAGGGAGGTTCTTACTTCCACCACACTGGTCATTTGGTTTGTCACTGGTTCTCCCAACTGAATGGCATGTGGGCTGCTCTAAGTGTTTGTTTGTTTGTATTGTGTCCCTTTGTAGTTGGAAATTCCTCGTGGGGGGAGAGCTGCGCATCATCGTAGTGCTATTGGGGAGCGTTCCTGGTGGACGGGTCAGCGCAGATCCATCTCCATGCTTGAAAGTGACAAAGCGGGTCCCTGCCACACTGGCCGGTAGCAACTTGCTGTGTGGATTGTATACTGGATTTGGCTAACTCCTCTTTGGTGTGGGACACTATTGCTGTGTTTTTTTTTCTGTGGATTTTATATGTGGGGCGTGGTTTTAGTATTGCAAACTGATAATACCTTTTGGGGGGAAGGCGGTATCATGCTTTTGTGTGGACATTGTGTGGATGCTTTTATGTTATACATGGTTGGCTATTAGTGGTGTTTATGCCTATCGCCTAGTGGGGTTCTATGTACGGTGGCTCTGTGCCTACAGTCTTGTATCCAGTCTCCTTGTGGCAAATACACATTTGTATAACCATTTCTGATTCTGAGTGTTGTCTGTGACCTGAGTGTTGCTGTACAAGGGGGTTTTTCAATGACAATGTGTGTTACAACAGCACACAGATTACAATAATAACAGGTATGATAATAATAATAATGATGATGATGAAAAATAATATACAGGGATGATGCCAAGGACAACATTAATAAAAGTAACATTGCATGTTATTAACTAGTCAATAAAAATGATATACACTGAATTATGGAAAGATCTGCATGTGATGATCCCTTGGCAGTGGACATTCTGGTTCTTCAGGTACAGGTATGTGTTAGGTTAGCGGTATCGGGATGCGAACCCAGGTCGCTGGCGTGGTAACCAGTGACTAACCCAGTAGGCTAGTGAGGACCCAGACGCAGAGATAAACTCAAAACTTTGGTTTATTAGTTTTTCGTCAAACAGTCAATAATAAGAAGGGAAGACGTCGACAGCAAAAATGAGAAGTGGAATACAAAGCACAGAAGATCTCCAACAGGGAATAATCCAAACGCAAAAGTAGTTTCCAAAAGGTAGTAATCCAATGCACAAAAGAACAGTCAGAATGGCAAAAAAAGGCCTAACAAAGGAAGCTAACGAAAATGTAGCTCTAGCTCACCCACGGGAGAAAAAGAATAAAGAGTTCCAGAGACCGCTGTTAGAGAGACAGCGAAACGTGGCGAGAACCACGCAAAACCCTGCACAGGAGAATTCTCACTTGGGAGTAGTGTTCACACGGGACAGGAGTGTCTGGGCAAACGTCGCGATGACATGACAAGCTAATACAGGGTTTTTATACTCTAGCTACAAGGGTAATTGATTGATAACAATAATATAAATCAGGTGTGGCACAGGAGGACAAAGGAAAATAATAAAACAAGTTTTTAGGCCACTAGATGTCGCCAATGACAAAAGCCGTGACGACAGAAGTTCAAAGTCATGACAGTATGTGGGAGAAGAAATAAATAATTATTACACATAAAGAACACAAATGTATTTGTATGAGACAATTGTTTAAATTTAGATAGAAATATAGTGGGGTTGTTGAGTTATGTGTTCTCATTAATAGTTTTTTATGTTGCTGATTTGTGTCCTATTGTGTCAATTATACTAATTTTATGTGTTCTGTAAGTTATGGGAAATGCACTTATGGAGCTCTTAATTTGATATAAATATCCGCGGAGAGGATGTGAAAAAAACGGAACTCATAATTCCCAAATCGTAGGTTCGTATCCCATCTGCAGACAAAACCAGTTGTGGGTCCAAATATTGTTAAAGCAGTTAGAAATGCATTTCTCAGATAGGTATGGATGCAGAAACACCCACATTTTCTTCCTCCTTCCTCCTCTCTTCTTTTCTCCTCTCTTTTCTCCCTTTTTCCCTCTTCCCCCTCTTTTTTTGAACCCTAACCAGTAGGCCACGGTTGCCTCTGACAGAAAAGGAGGAGAAATCTGTCATCTCTTCCTGTGCTACCACTGCAGCTCTCATAGCACTAGGAATTCAGCCATTTACATCAGCACTCAGCTTGCATTTACACCTAAAGACAACACACACACACACACAGGCACACAGACACACACACAGGCACACAGACACACAGACACACACACAGGCACACAGACACACACACACAACTCTCTCTCTTTCACACACACACCGAGAAAGTTTCAAGGCACCCTCAAATTCCTCAAATTCCTCTGTTGACTGTTTCAAGAGTCCCCCTGAAGCAAAGCCTGAACCCGCCTCTCAGAATCTCTCCCCAGTATATAAGCCTGACCTACTCTGTCGCCATTTTGTGGGAGAAAGAGCTGGAGAGTGGAGCAGCAAGATTCTTAAAGACAAATTTCAGAGACATTTCTTTCAAGATTGCAGTGAGTTTTCAAGACGGTGAGTGTTCTGTTATTACAAGTATGTTTAGCTATTGAGTTGTAACTATTAGTTAGATGGTTAGTGGCTGGAAAAGCTGTGTGGCAGTCAGCCAGGGGGAGGTGGGAGGGGAGCTGTGTGTGTGTGTGTTGTGTGTGTGTGTGTGTGTGTGTGTGTGTGTGTGTGTGTGTGTGTGTGTGTGTGTGTGTGTGTGTGTGTGTGTGTGTGTGTGTGTGTGTGTGTGTGTGTGTGTGTGTGTGTCATATTATCTAAGATTTTTACCATTACCAGAATGTTTTTTGTGTTGTTTAGATATGACTCTGCGAGTGTGCTGCGAGTCCTGCAAAATCCTTCTAAAACAAAGAAAATCTCTTCAGGACAAACTGGAAAGTTCCAGGAGGGAATTGGAGTTGGTAAGGCAGCATCTCCGGGTCCTCAGACGCCGGGCCCTCAACAGAAACCGGGTCCTACCCAGAAGAATGCGCGTAGTGGAGGAGGCAGGTTCCAGCTGCAGTTAACCCCCAAATCCCTAATGTGCACGCGCACACACACACACACACACACACACACACACACACACAGACACAGACACAGACACACATAGACACACACACACACACACACACACACACACACACACACACACACACACACACACAACGTTCGCCGTGTGTGGTTATGTTTGGAATTGTTTGTGTTTGTTTGTGTGTTGTATTTGCTATTTTTTAATATATCTAAATATAGTGGGGTTGTTGAGTTATGTGTTCTCATTAATAGTTTTTTATGTTGCTGATTTGTGTCCTATTGTGTCAATTATACTAATTTTATGTGTTCTGTAAGTTATGGGAAATGCACTTATGGAGCTCTTAATTTGATATAAATATCCGCGGAGAGGATGTGAAAAAAACGGAACTCATAATTCCCAAATCGTAGGTTCGTATCCCATCTGCAGACAAAACCAGTTGTGGGTCCAAATATTGTTAAAGCAGTTAGAAATGCATTTCTCAGATAGGTATGGATGCAGAAACACCCACATTTTCTTCCTCCTTCCTCCTCTCTTCTTTTCTCCTCTCTTTTCTCCCTTTTTCCCTCTTCCCCCTCTTTTTTTGAACCCTAACCAGTAGGCCACGGTTGCCTCTGACAGAAAAGGAGGAGAAATCTGTCATCTCTTCCTGTGCTACCACTGCAGCTCTCATAGCACTAGGAATTCAGCCATTTACATCAGCACTCAGCTTGCATTTACACCTAAAGACAACACACACACACACACAGGCACACAGACACACACACAGGCACACAGACACACAGACACACACACAGGCACACAGACACACACACACAACTCTCTCTCTTTCACACACACACCGAGAAAGTTTCAAGGCACCCTCAAATTCCTCAAATTCCTCTGTTGACTGTTTCAAGAGTCCCCCTGAAGCAAAGCCTGAACCCGCCTCTCAGAATCTCTCCCCAGTATATAAGCCTGACCTACTCTGTCGCCATTTTGTGGGAGAAAGAGCTGGAGAGTGGAGCAGCAAGATTCTTAAAGACAAATTTCAGAGACATTTCTTTCAAGATTGCAGTGAGTTTTCAAGACGGTGAGTGTTCTGTTATTACAAGTATGTTTAGCTATTGAGTTGTAACTATTAGTTAGATGGTTAGTGGCTGGAAAAGCTGTGTGGCAGTCAGCCAGGGGGGAGGTGGGAGGGGAGCTGTGTGTGTGTGTGTTGTGTGTGTGTGTGTGTGTGTGTGTGTGTGTGTGTGTGTGTGTGTGTGTGTGTGTGTGTGTGTGTGTGTGTGTGTGTGTGTGTGTGTGTGTGTGTGTGTGTGTGTGTCATATTATCTAAGATTTTTACCATTACCAGAATGTTTTTTGTGTTGTTTAGATATGACTCTGCGAGTGTGCTGCGAGTCCTGCAAAATCCTTCTAAAACAAAGAAAATCTCTTCAGGACAAACTGGAAAGTTCCAGGAGGGAATTGGAGTTGGTAAGGCAGCATCTCCGGGTCCTCAGACGCCGGGCCCTCAACAGAAACCGGGTCCTACCCAGAAGAATGCGCGTAGTGGAGGAGGCAGGTTCCAGCTGCAGTTAACCCCCAAATCCCTAATGTGCACGCGCACACACACACACACACACACACACACACATACACACAGACACAGACACAGACACACATAGACACACACACACACACACACACACACACACACACACACACACACAACGTTCGCCGTGTGTGGTTATGTTTGGAATTGTTTGTGTTTGTTTGTGTGTTGTATTTGCTATTTTTTAATATATCTAAATAAAACAAAGTTTGAAGGTATTTTTCTGTGTTTGAATCTTAATTTTGCTGAGGGTCACACACCAGCAGCGATGACTGCTCTGTGTCTTGTTTTAAGTCACAGAGAGCCCACATGGCTAACTTATGTACCAGAGTAGGCCCCATATGCCTGCCGTCTATTAAAGGTCACTGAGGGTCAAACACACAAAGGGAGAGCACCAGTATGGACTTAGGCAAAAAAACAGAATTTTTTTCAGTTATTATTCTCAAATGTCCCTTTTGTATTCTGAATGTCAGTTATGTTCCCAATTGCCTGAAAAATGAGTAACAGTGACTCTCTTATGATGGACCAGCAAAAAAAAAATGTCCTTCTGGTTGGGGATCGAACCAGCCACCTTCTGGTTAACAGCCCCAGCTGCCGACTACACGACCGGCTAATTTTTTTTAGACCTGAAAAGATTCTGAAAAGATTTGGCCAATCACGTTCGCACCAGTTTGCAGAGTTGATAACAATTGACCAATCACGGCAGAAATCCTGGAGAGCGCCGTCGGGCAGCACGCACGGCAGAAATGCTGGAGCGCGACGTCAGGCGACGTCACTTAGCTGACGCTGGACCTGGATGGGGGGGCGGGCAAATCGAAAATGCAAACCTCTGGATAGCTCAAATAGCCAGAAGATGCGTCCGTAATTCAAACAACTTCAAGGAAGCAAACCTCCCTCTAAAGCTGTTTCAAGTTAAATAAACCGAGGAAATTTGTCGACATGGTGAGTATTTACACATTAACTACACTGCTGAATGGGATAATTGTTTTGTGTATAGCTAGCTTTCTACCTTTAAAACGCTATAATTTATCTGACTAAAATGTCGCTATATTTTAGAGATGTTGCTTTTGGCGACATAGATGCATACAATTATTTTTTAAATGCATGACAATAACATAAATCGTATACCTGCAGATCGTATTTACTTTAATTATTGAAGTCATTTCCCCTTGGTTTAGCTAGCTTTTTACCTAAGCTGCTTTCTCTGACTGCAATTTCGCTTTCGCTCATGCCTTTGGTCTGCTAATATAATCTGTTAGTCTTGTACGATATAACTTGAAGTATTGAAGTATTGAAGTAATTATTCCTGTTGTTGTCATTTCGATTTATTTAGCTATATAGCTATCTTATAATCACTCTGTTATCTGTACTGGAATTACGCTAGTCCTCGTCAAATAACGTTAACTATATTAAGGGTGCTTTTACGTGGACTATGAATGAATGATAACGAAATGTTTTGACTGTGAATAAGAGTATTTTATGCACAATCGCTTAAATTCAGATGTATAAACGAAATATTGAGAGGTTGTACAGGTAATGGCAGGAAAGGGAGACAGTGGTGAGGAGGGGGGTTCACCTGTGTGGAGAATAGGGCTAATACTATTACAGGGAAGATGGTCTGCTCTTCATGGATTTATGTTATTTTCATTCATTAAAAACAATGTGCAATTACTATGTCACCAAAGGCAAAATCTGTGAAGTCACACAAGGCAATGTCAGAATCAGAATGGTTGGCACGTTTGAGAAAGTTTGCCAGCACTGGATCCTGGCCTGCCAGGGGGGGGGGGAACAAGCCAGCACCAAGGCAGAAGAAGTGGTACGAGCTGTATCAAAGGGTATGACTATATACATGGCACAGTATAATGTATTTATTGTTATTAAGTCATTATAACATGTATTAAATAGGATAAAAGGCAATGTTCCCACAAGGAAATCCAAATGTAAAAAGCAAATCAGTTACATCATATCTCTGTGACTACACATACGAAAATGAAAACTCAAACAATTGTATAACTTTTATTTCTAGATTGAAAAATGTCCAATGCAGACACAAGGACAGAGGTCTTTGTTTGGTCTAGTAAGGGCGTGTGTTTGTGGATTCCACACTCACTGTGTTTGTGGATTAACACTGGTCAATTCAAGACTCAAAAAGTGTGTGTGTGTGTGTGTATCAATATGCAAACTAATTTGTGATGTCTCTACAGCCAACTGGAGCAAGTACTGCCTCTGGGCCTGCAGGGCCGCAGACGGCAGCAGCCAGGCAAAGTCCTACTGGGCCTGCAGGGCAGCAGTCGGCAGCAGTGGGTCCGGTTCAAGGCACTGCAGGGCCGCAGACGGCAGCAGCCAGGCAAAGTCCTACTGGGCCTGCAGGGCAGCAGTCGGCAGCAGTGGGTCCGGTTCAAGGCACTGCAGGGCCGCAGACGGCAGCAGCCAGGCAAAGTCCTACTGGGCCTGCAGGGCAGCAGTCAGCAGCAGTGGGTCCGGTTCAAGGCACTGCAGGGCAGCAGACGGCAGCAGCCAGGCAAAGTCCTACTGGGCCTGCAGGGCAGCAGTCGGCAGCAGTGGGTCCGGTTCAAGGCACTGCAGGGCAGCAGACAGCAGCAGCCAGTCAAAGTCCTGGCCAAAGGGCCTTAGGTTCATTGCTGGTGTCTGTGGGCCGTAAGCACCCACCCCCACATATTTTAATGGTATTTGGCCTCATAAATTGACCATAAATATTTTACATTTTGTTCACTGAATGATAATTTGTCAATATAGTTCTCTCACGACACAGGCGTTTGCCTTGTTGCTTTTCAGTTGAACAAGTCAAGATTTGGTGGTGCTCATGTTTCTGCGGCCAGGCCAAATCTAAGCCTAGCTAGAAAACCAACCCAGGTAAATAGATTGACCCAGTTTGAATAGAGACTGATTGATTGAACCTACACATGATGTAGTGTAGTGTATTGTATTCATTGTTATGTATGCTCTTATTTTACAGAGCCAAGTCACCATCCCCACCGAAAGCAGTACCACTTCTCCAGCCAGCACTGCTGTCTCAGTGAGTAATTATTCAATTACAGTCACTTTTCAAATACAGTTCAAGTATTTGTATTTCTACACACAAAGATTATTAAAGAGTATTCAATCAGTTATAAACGGCAACTGTTTGTGCTGAACTCCTGGTCTGGTTCAGAGTGTAAGTGTGTAACGGGGAGGGGGTCGGTCTGGGAGGTCAGGTTCATGGTGTGAAGTGGGGAGGGGGTCAGGTTCAAGGTTAAGGATGTGAAGTGGGGAGGGGGTCTGGGGTCTGCCTTTGTATGGAAGGTGTGAAAGGCTGCAGACAGGCTGACATCGTTACTGAACTCTGCCTCTGGTTCAAAGACTTTAGCACCACATTATGTAAATTTGATACATTCTTGTGAAGTCAATTTCTTGACATTCTTTTACAGGCTCCTGTTCCTCAGACAGATGCTCAAGCTTCTGTTCCAAGTCCAATAGCAGTGTGTGCCACTGTGTCTGTAAGTCATTAAGCATTTCATTTACTTAATGTAATACTACAGAGAGCATCAGGAGTGTCTTTCACCAGTATAGTATGTCTTATATAATATAAAAAAATAATAATTGTCTTACACATTGTTTACAAAGACTGCAGACTCTGGGACTGGGACAGCTCATCCTCTTCCTCGTTTGTGGTCAGAGGGCCTCCCACCTGAAGACCACAAATGGATTCTGAAGAGCCTATTTAAGGTGGGGCCCAAAGGAAAACTAGAACTGCAAGACAACCTGCAGCTCTGGTACAATCCACCACAGCCAGCCAATCTGTACCACCAGGCTCCTGTTCCAGACCGCTTTTTTGCTCACTCCCTTCTTGTCTGGATGCCCTACAAGTTGTGGAAATTCAAGTTGGTCTGTCCGAACCCTGCCTGTGGGCATCATCAACTCACAGGATCAGGCCTGAGCAAGAGGGCACGGCGGGTCCTGGACTTGGACCGGATCTACCTGATGGTGACAGAGTCTCTAATATGCACCAAATGCAAATGTACCCATCTGTCCTCAAGCCAGGCTGTCCTTACGCAACTGGACTTGGCTCACAGAGGAGAATTCAGCATTATCCTCACCAAAAAGTGAGTAATGTTTCTTGTCTCTCTTGCCTTGTCAAATAGAAATATGTAAAGCATTCTCACTAATACATATCTGTTTATGACCCAGGTTTGCATGTGACATCCGAGTCATCCGGCTGCTGCGGGAGAGAGGCCAGGGTAAAAGCCCAACACGGGTTTTAAAACAGCTGAGGGAGAGCCACACAGAGGAGTGGCTTCAACGTGTAGCGAGGTTCACCGCCGATTGTAAGGACTTCCTCCGGCGTCCAGGACTGTTGCCAGTCACATTCTCTAAGCCTCCGGAGCCTGCTGTGGTGCCGAGCTGTAAGTGGCTCCTGTCCGTTTACAGCCAGGAAATTTTGACAAGGCTGGAGGACATCCAGGCCCGATTGACATCGACCCACGGCACCATTCTAAAAATGGATTCAACAAAAAAGGTTAGGGGACCTTAATTTCTTTAAAATAGGCCACTGAAATGAACTACTGCCTGTATTTCAGAATTTCGGAATTCTGCTCACAGTGGGCCTATACATTTTATGTGTTTCAGATCACCAAAAAGCTAGCCGGAACAGCCAAGGGCACAGGACTCTGGCTCACCTCTGTGGGAAATGAGTATGGTCAGATACTCATGAGTGTGATGACCGCTCAGGAGGGAGCTGGCCTTGACCTCATGGCAGCAGGCCTGGTGAGGAGATACCAGCAGGCTGGTGTGGCTTCCCCAGTTGCATTATATGTGGACTGTGGCTGCTGTGTTGAGGCAGGGCAGACCAAGCTGAAGGCCAGATTCAGCGGCTGTCCAGACCTTATTGTAAGGCTGGATATCTGGCACTACATGCGTCGAATTGCCCTGGGATGCACAACAGATGCTCATCAGTTGTTCCCTATTTTTATGTCACGCCTATCAGCGTGCATATTTGAGTGGGATGCAGCTGATTTAGCTCTGTTGCGCAAAGCAAAAACCCTGCAGCTTCAATCACATGGCTTGGTGTACAGTGACATCAACACGCATCTGACCAGGGACGAGCTGACTCTCCATTGCCGGCGGAGGACCCGTGGTGAGGAGACCACCACTCGGATGCTGGAGGAGCTGCTGCAGATGCTCATGGGTACCACTGGCAGGGACACCCTTGGAGTTCCCTTGCTTGATCAGGAAAGGATGGAGCGCATCTGGAGTGTCCAGAGAAGGCATGTCAAGTGCATCCAGGACCCACCAGGTGTCGCTCTATACATCAAAACAAGGGAGCTTACAAAGGGAGGTTTACAGATTCCTGTGTACAGATGTGCCAGAGGCTCCACATCTCTAGTCATTCCATCTCCATCTAAACCGCTTCATACCAGGTTTGTGGCTGTCACATGTAGGCTCATGTGTATAATTTGTACAGTGCAAGAATATTTCATAATTTATTATTTAATGTTTTTTCCAGGAACAAGTGCCAACAGTCTGAACTTTCAGATTTATCTCCTGGAAGGACTGCATAGGTGGAACCAGGACCGTGCGGGTGCGGCTCTGGCTACTGGACCATCACCTTTGTGCAGCTACTCAGGTGAACTGCTTCACTGTGTGAACAGAGATTATGAATCGCTGTTCGGCAGTAAACTGGTACCAGAGTTCAGTCCGCCCTCACGTTACACTGGTAAGCTTTTATTAATACATTGGTAATTGAAATCGGTTTTACAATATTTTATTAACTGTTCATTAAAGTTCCTCACCTGGTATTGATTAAACCCCTAAATCCACTTAACCTCTTTTGTTTCAGGAGAGCTCATAGGGATGCAGTACCTGTTCAGGCAGACTTGTCAGGCTCTACAGGACATGCACCCTGATTCCGAGGAGACGGCCCATTTAATTGAGGAGCACGATGTGGTGGAAAACTTGGAGGATGACGAGGGCTTTGCTGACATTTCAGATGACCCCACAGTGCTGGACATCGAGGCCCTTCAGGATTCAGCGAACTCTCCGAATCCTGGTCCTCCAACGGGTACATCTGGTCTTGCCAGTCTGGCCCTCAGCATCTCCAGCATGCAAAGCACCACATCTCCTGTGGCTCCTGTGACATCCACTGTGTGTTACACCACAGCTCCCAGCACACCCACCCTCACCCTGGCTCCCAGCACACCCACCCTCACCCTGGCTCCCAGCACACCCACCCTCACCCTGGCTCCCGGCACACCCACCCTCACCCTGGCTCCCAGCACACCCACCCTCAATCTGGCTCCTGACACATCCACCCTCACTCTGGCTCCAGACACATCCACACCAGTTCCAGGCACATCTGGAATGGCCTCCAGTTCAGCCACTCTAGCCTCGAGTTCATCCTCTCAGGCTGATAGTGACTCAGAAGCTGAGGTAAGCATCAGTGTGATCATTTTAGAATACGTAAGCTTATAAATACGAGCCATACTCTTCACTATCATTGAGTACACGTTTGCACATGTTTTATTAAATCCACTGCTGCAATAAAGTGTCATTAAAGGTCAGTGCCATTTTTTTTGTCATTTGCATAGGCTGTTGATGACCAAGATGTGCCTGGATACCAGCATGTGGACAGGCTTGCTGAGTACCTGGTGGGGCTACGGGAGCAGACCTCTCTGTTTCTCAGCAACCACCAAGCCAGCAGATTAATTACACTGTGGGAGAGCCTGGATGACCGTGACAAGTTTGAAACAGATTATGGGAAAAAGCAACATGCAACATGGGAAAACCTGTTGCCAGCCATTGCATTGTTAACATGGATAAAGTAAAACCATGTTCCAGTGACTGCATTGGAATATCCAGCGCCTGCATCCAAAGCCAGGTACAAGTGAGGAACAACACTCAAGCCTCCGTACAGTATGGAGTAGTGAATCTATTCAATAAGAGAAAGTGAAAGGCTGGAATGCTGGTTGGGCATGTTAGGGGGTTAGAGGCAGTGGCGGACCTACCATTAAGGCGAACTAGGCAACTGCCTTAGGCCCTCACCCAGCAGAAAGCCCACGATAAATTGCCCACCCAGGCACTGATGGGACGGCCTAAGTCCATAACCAACCGGCCCTCCCGCAGATATCGTCGGTTGCGACAGTTTTCCTTGCTTAAGCGAATACATTATATACCTGTCATGATAACCAACGGGATTCACTGTCTGCTATTTATACTACTCCTAGTGACCTGTATTCACACTCATGGTTACTATTGTCTTACTATTTTCTAATCTCCTCCGTCAGTCTTACTATGTTTATTTGTTATTAAATGTTAATCACTCTAGCCTAATACTTGCATGTCTCGCTCGTAGACACCTTTAACACCCCTACACACACACACACACACACACACACATAATCACACACCCAGCATGCAACACTACCATTACCACTGATGTTTACACCCCATCGTATGTTCTGTTCTGTTCATTTCTACAACAAAGTTCAAACCAGTGGCGCGATTGTGGCGACGAACTGCTTTCAGGAAAAGGAGATTTTTTTCTCTCTCGGCGTACTAATTAAGATAAATTGACAACAAAACAATTAGGACTTCCTACACCAAATGTATCGATTCAACAGGTTTCTATAAAGGGTGGAACCCTACATCCAAGAATTGGAACGAAAGAAAATCATGGCTAGCACGCTGTGAAGTGGCTAACGCGGTCTGTATTTCTTTATTTGTAGGCTACCGCTGTCACTTTTCATAGGTTGTACAGTGTGAATGTTCGCTTTTTGCCCTAACACTGAGTTATTTTCTTTGTGAAGACTTAGTTAGCTTTTGTAAGCCAATACTTTCGAGATCAGTCAATAAATATAGTTGGTTTTGACTTATATGTTGCCCCCTTCTTTACGTTGTTACTGGACATTTATGTGTCCTGTAAAGCTATGTTGCATCATACAACATTTGAGACATGTGGATAATGAAAAAGTGGGATAATTTAATGCGGAGCCAAATCATGTTTGCTTATGAAGGCTCCTGAATGCAACTTTCTTCCATATAACTAGCTACTGTAGCTATGTAGGTAGAGGGGAAATATTTTGATTGTGTGCTGCCATCTACTATACAAAAAGGTATTGCTGTATGAGTTAATCAGCCTACAAAAAAAATGATATTGCTTAATGTAGGTCGCCCTAATCATTATCAAAAAAATTGTGTACTCTTTCTCTGCTGACATTTATTCCTAAAGGCTCTGTAGTTATACATATAGGCCTAACCATCTGATACTAGCCCAGAGTTAAGCATATTCATCTAGCAAACTATAGGCCCTACCTTCCTTGGAGTGTTACAATAGCCAGTATCATTTTATTCAATGTGTCCATCCAGGCAAATTTGTGGATCCAAATGTTATTAAAAAACATATATAATGTTATTTCTTTGTAATCATCCAAAATGATGTTAAGTGTATGGGTATTTTGCATACATTGAGCGGGCAACGCGCCGTATATTAAGTGGGCCGCTCTGACAGACAACTCCCGGGCCACTTTTTCCCCCCAGTCCGCCCCTGCTTTGAGGTGGCCCTTTTTTTTTTGCATTAAAAGGACGGATGAAGAGGGCCCCTGGCTATGTTTTCGCCTTAGGCCCCCAAATGACTAGGTCCGCCACTGGTTAGAGGTGTTAGGAAAGGAACGCAACAGGTCTCTCGCAACAGGTCTTTAGATTCTTGAAGATAGAGAGGGACACCCCAGCTCTGATAGCGTTTGATCATTCCACCATTGGAGAGCCACAAATAGAACAGTCTATAATGCAGGGACCTTGGAGGAACCAACTGAAGGGGCCCAAGTCTGTATGACTGAGCTCAATTCCATTCAATTCATGAAGTGTCGCCACATTCTGAACCATCTGAAAGGGTTTCACTGTGTTCACTGGGAGCCTACGGAGTTTTTCTCACAAGCTGGTCTCTAAATCTGATAGCATTATTGAATAATTTCTCGTTCAGGTTTTGTAATGCTTTCCCTCAAAGCCTGCCCCTGCTCTGAAATAGCCCCTGCTTTTGTCTGCACTGTCCTGGGCTTCCATTGGACTCCTTCTCAAGGGGCAGCCGTGGCCTACTGGTTAGGGTTTCAGGCCGGAAACTGAAAGGTGGCCGGTTCGATCCCCGACCAGTAGGAAAAATGTGGGCGGGGGAAGTGGTAGACCACTGCTCTCCCATGCCCACATCCACGGCTGAAGTGCCCTTGAGCAAGGCACCTAACCCCTATCACTGCTCCCCGGGCGCCACTAATGGCAGCCCACTGCTCCGGGTTAGTGTTACTTCACTTCACTGTGTGTGTGTGTGTGTGTCACTTCCCTGGATGGGTTAAATTTCAGAGTGTGTGTGTCTACACCACCTCTGCCATAGAGAGGACTTTCACTTCTCCTCCCCCCTCAGGCTGCTTCTGTGCATTTGCAAAACTTCTGCTTCCTTTTTTCTGTCTCTTAGATTGTTGTGAAAAGACCCTTTCAAAATGTACCAACCAAAAAGATGCCCAGGTGTCTAACTGTTAAGTAACAAGTATTATCAGTGTACTTGGGATTCAATTTTTTTTTACAGTATCATACAATGCTATAGCTGGCAACAGGTTTTCACATGTTTAGGTGCCAGAGGTCAAACTGTCGACACCCTTTTGATGCATTTCATGTGAATGTGTTTTTTCTGTGCAATCTTGCAACATCTTTATAAGAGTTTGCACAATCTCCTTTAGTTGTTACTGCCATCAACTCTTCACAAGAAATACCTTGCACAGCTATAAGGCAACTTGTGGACTCGCAGGTTGTATTGGGCTTAAGATCACTCTTTCCGTGATATAGCAGAATTGTTGACATATCGAACATGGGCAGAGTTTATTTTGTCCACAAAAGTGGGGAAGTGCATTCAGCCTTTTGTCCACAAAAGGAAAAGCACCAAAAGTCAAATCAGCACAAGACATGCAATCATCCGTATTGTTTTCTGTGCAAAAAATGTGTTCTTTTCAATATGTTATTGGACTCAATACAAACTTGTGTGTGTTTCATGTTTATTCTTGTTGTATAAACACCACTGTCCAACTTCTATCTGTGGACATGTTGCTAAGGTAAATTCGCAAAATACAGCGTAATGCGCTGATATCAACTAGTATGGCTACTAATAAAAACTGTTAAAAACTAGACGTAATGCAAAGCGTTACAAAATATGATCGCCAAACTGTTCAGTAGGTTTTAACAAAGAATGAGTCATGGTTGTCAGTGTGTTTGTGAGTTTTTATGTGTTTTGTGTGTGTAAATTGGTTTGTGTTTCATTTTTATGTATTAAAGGAATTATTTGTGATAGATTTTGATGATTTGGTAATGTAATGTTTTGTGTACTACTTTTTTGTGGATTGTTTTGGTATATTTTTCTTTTGCAATGTAGTTTGCTAAAACAGGTCACATAAATTCAATCACATGCGAGATGTGGAAACAAAGTGAAGTTTCCAACCACCAACAGGTGGCGCTATAGGTGATATCAGTCAGGCATATGTACAGGCATATGTACTGGTTCGGGCCAGCGTCCACCCTAGGACATTTTCTCTGGATCAAACAATGTTCGCAAGAGTTATAAGAGACTTTGTGTTTTGTGGCAAGAACTAACTAGTTGGCAAAGTTTGAGGGTCTGCCACGCCCACACCTTGAGAATGAGAAAATCCAAAATAACTTTTAGTCGCCCATGGCTAAAGAGTAGCCAGACCACATTTCAAGGCGTTACCATTAAAGCTGTCGGAGGAGTTCGATCAGATCCGAGGTGTGCAAACGCCGTCAAAACGCATCTTCCACTCAAAATGGCCGACTTCCTGTGGACCTGCCACCATGGCGTCAAGAGACTTTTTGGTGAGTCCAAGCATGATGAAGACGTGTACCGAATTCAGTCAAGCTACGCCAAAATAACCCCAATGCGCAGGGGTTTTTGCAATGTTCTAGGGGGACTACAGAGCCATTTTGCTTCATCCATGGACAAAAACTCTACCGAAGATGGACGGTTACAGGCTTGATGTCCCTGGCAAATTTGGTAAATTTTCGAGCACTTTGACATATATTCGATTAAAACACCTAATTTTTGCTTTTTAATTTTTAACTAGGTGGCGCTATACATGTAATGACTGGTTATGGTATGTATTGACATGGCCCCTTGACACAAACATACAAGAACAATTTGGCCCTCCAAGGCCCTACGGTTCTCGGGATATTCGAAGAAAACTGTGTCGCGCCACCTACAGGCCAGTTGGTGTATAATCATATGAATCAATTTATTGCATGCCCCCCCGTGAACGGAATTCCACGAAACTTAACGTGCAGTCAGAAGGTGTCATAATGATCCCACACCTCCGATTTCGTGCAGTTCTGACATTGTCAACTTACAATTAAAATGTTTTACAAGACTCCATTTTTGCTTTTTCATTTGTAACTAGGTGGCGCTATACATGAAATAAGTGGTAGTGGAATGGTTGACGTGTATGGAGGATTATCGGGGCCAAAACTAAATAAATAAATGGTTAAATACTTGGATAAATACATAATTAGATAACAAAATGAATAAAATGAGATACTAAATATATAAATGTTACATGAACTCGTGTGTGTATATATATATATATTTACGTTTTCATGTGTTCACATTTATGTATTTATACCTACATTTATTTATTTATACGTACATATATTTATTTATACTTACATTTATCCACGGTGTAACTTGCTTGCAGCAAAATAAATCCGTCATCCCCCGTTAAAGCCTTTGATTGGTGAATGAACAGTATTACACACCAGGCAGGCTCAACCAGTCGATCAGGCTCTATTCGATCCAGAGGGATACCTAATTTTGGCGTTTATGCATGCCAAGCGCCAGATTTAGTTTAATGAAAGTTATTGAGCATTATTTAAATAAATCAAGATGCCAGAATGTCCCAGAAGACTGCAGCGTGAGGCTGCATCCTTAATTAAAGAGGCCCTCAACTCGTCTACTACTAGTAGTAGTAGTATTTCTAGTAGTGTGATGAAATGTTGGGTTTAATGTGGCCTTAGCCATGGGTGCACTGGCCGATCGAGTAGTAGTCGTAGCGCTGTCGTTACCCCATCACGTCTATCTCTTCTTCCATAGTTTGCATCAGGCTGCTATTAGGATGTTACGCTGTAGCATGGTTCTTATGTTCTCAGTTTTTGAATCACCAGTGATGAAGAAAGTGTTTTGTCCGTCTCTTCATAAACGGAGTGACTAAGAGTAAGACCACATTTACACATAGCTGGGTAATTACAGAATAGAGAATATTTCTGCCCCTCCGTTCAAAAATAACGTCGTACACACAAGGTCGTTTTCAAAAAAAGTTTCTGTTTACATGAACCCGCATACGCCCCAAGCGCCATCATAACTATGCCACACCTGTAGGTTTGCATAAGTAGGCTGCTAATCCATTAAATTGGCTATGAGTCCTAGATGTGTGGATCCTTTACGTTTATTTGGCTACAACAGGTAGACAAGATGGAATGTAAAACTCGTAGTCCACTGGTGGAAGTGCAGGGGATACCATTGTTAAAGCCAATAGTCACACACTGGGGAAGGGTTGAGAGATTCAGCTATAGGGTTGAAAGAATGCAATCCTTCAATAAAAAACAACACAACACCAGGCTTAGGTCTCAATCATGTCTCTCTCCGCTCTGAAGGCCGGAGGACCATCTTTTATAGGGCACAATAATGTAAACATAGTGACAGTCAAGCAGTAATGACGTTACAACAGTCTCCCCAACAGTCTCCCCAACACATGACAACTCTCAGACTAGAGAGTTAATAGTTGGAGCTCCCCTTTTAGTCATGACAAGGAACGTTTACCCATTACTTTCTCCAGGCCACGAACATCTATACCCCTGACACAGACACAGTCTACTCTTTTTAATACCTGATACCACTCTGCTGCATTTGTCGCATGATAGTGCGCTTGGACACTCGAAAAAGGTTCGCAATATCTTGTATTTTCAGGCTAGAGAGTGCGAAGTGTTCAATTGTGCCAGACGAAGATCAAACAGAGTACGACCACCTCCAGGGTTTATCGCCTGTATCACTCAGCCTCATCTGCCTTTACCATCTCGCTGAGGATCGTGAACACATTTTCATCTATGTCTGTGTCAGTCAGGGCCGATATCGTTGATATAATCTCAGCGAAGCCCTCAATATGATTTAAAAAACAATGTGAATTGTCAGTGGCCTCCATCTCCTCAGCCAACATTTCGACTACTGTAGCATGCAATATTCCATTTATTGAATCCACACCGGGTGCTGTCATATTGAATTAGTCAAAAGCAGTCAATTCAAGTTGAACCACCAATCAGAGGCTTTAACCCGCCCCCTGACTTGGTGACAGGGGTTGACGGATTTATTTTGCTGCAAGCAAGTTACACCGTGGATAAATGTAGGTATAAATAAATATATGTAAGTATAAATAAATAAATGTAGGTATAAATAAATAAATGTGAACACATGAAAACGTAAATACATATACAGCCGCGGAAAAAATTAAGAGACCACTTCAAAATTATCAGTTTCTCTGGTTTTACTATTTATTGGTATGTGTTAAAGTAAAATGTACATTTTTGTTTTATTCTATAACCTACTGGCAACATTCCTACCAAATTTCAAATAAAAATATTGTCATTTAGATCATTTATTTGCAGAAAAATGACAATTGGTCAAAATAGCAAAAAAGATGCAGTGTCTTCAGATCTCGAATAATGCAAAGAAAACATGCTCATATTCATTTTTAAACTACACAATACTAATGCTTACACTTAGGAAGAGTTCAGAAATCAATATTTGGTGGAATAACCTTGATTTAAAATCACAACGTTCATGTGTCTTGGCATGCTCTCCACCAGTCTTTCACATTGCCGTTGGGTGACTTTATGCTACTCCTGGCGCAAGAATTCAAGCAGCTCGGCTTCTTGTCATGGCTTGTGACCATCCATCTTCCTCTTGATCACATTTCAGAGGTTTTTTTATGGGATTCAGGTCTCGAAATTGGGCTGGCCATGACAGGGTCCTGATCTGGTGGTACTCCATCCACACCTTTACTGGCCTGGCTGTGTGGCATGGAGCATTGCCCTGCTGGAAAAAACATTTCTCAGAGTTGGGGAACATTGTCAGAGCTAAAGGAAGCAAGTTTTTCTTCCGGGACAACGTTGTACTTTGCCTGGCAGAGGTTTGTAAAAGACCATAAGGATTGAAAAAAGCGGACTGGAGGGTCTTCTAGTTCGTCTTCTCTGATGAGTCCAATTTTCAGCTTTGCCCAACACATGGTCGTCTGATGGTTAGACTGAGACCTGGAGAGGCCTACAAGCCAGAGAGTCTTGCACCTACTGTGAAATCGGACTCATCAGAGAAGACGAACTTAGAAGAACCTCCAGTCCGCTTTTTCAACCCTTATGGTCTTTTACAAACCTCAGCCAGGCAAAGTACAACGTTGTCCCTTCCGCGACCACACCCCCAAAACGGTAACTGATCAATCATAGCATAACAACGGTTACTAAGCTCGGGACCTCAGTCAAGCAAGCCATTTTGATGAATGGAAGTCTATGACAGAGACGTCTGCTCGAGAAGAGAAAATGAAACGTTGCGCTTATGGAGTGTGTAATTCTGACAGCCGATATCCAAAAAGGCTGGAGGGAGGGGTAAAATGTTATCCCTTCCCGAAACCCAAGACCCAGAGAGAGAAATGCCTGCTGTGGATCAAACAATGTGGACGACCCCCCCATCAGCTGAATGTCAGCAACATAAACAGAAGCACCTGCTTTTCTTACCCGGAACTCCGCAAGGCATTCATCGTCCTTCATTTCGACCAGATTAAAGGGTCTTTATTCGTTGTATGGCAAGTCTAAATTGCTGGACCGGTTCTCTTCGTAGAGTAATACAAACTCCTCGTCCGTAATTAAATTGTCATCCAACACAAATATCAAATGCTCTCGGGCCATTTTAAGAGACATAATGACCTAATACGTACTTATAGATACTCTTAATTTCAAAAAACCTTTAAGGTGGACGAATGCAGAATACGAATACAGAAAAATGTTCGCAAGAAGTAGCCGTTGACAGTTACAATGTTGCTTAGTGATAGTGGATTACCACTACTACAGCAACCCGTTGGAATGTTCGCGGACGCCGTAGCCGTCCCTCTACCGTCGCTGCTTAAAGTCCCTAATGTGGACGACCCCCCCATCAGCTGAATGTCAGCAACATAAACAGAAGCACCTACGTTTGTTCCAAGGTAAGAAGCTATGTAGCTAAAATCTGCCCACTGCATCGAAAACGTGAGAAACCCTTGCTTAAAATACGATTCAGTTTTACCACCTTACATGTTTGCGTAGCGGCGACTGCCTCTTACATTGGGACCTGTAGGCTTAGCCCTCTATCCGGAACTCATTTGTCTGTCTACAAACACGGCATGTAATGTCGTGGTTGTAGCCTTCATAAGCATATTGCAGACCCTTTTGCCTGCTTCGATCTGAGATCTTGCCGTTTTTTCAAAAATTGCTTGTGATTTCTTTGGGTAGAGCTGAAATTGACATGGTTGAAAACATGTTGCCACGCCATTCATACCAATGCTGAGAACCTGGCTGGGAAACGTGAATGCTTGACTGATATAGCAACCGTTGCTAAGGGGGGCGGAGTTTGCGGAAGGGTCAATTAGGCCTATGTCTCTCTTTACCAGTTGCCACGTGTGTTTGTCCACTTGAAAATAAATCGGTAAGCTTGGCACATTTGGCAGCACCCTCCTCCAATACCTTTATTTTTTTCAACCTGGGTTTTTCAGCCCCTCCTGGCCTCTTCCTCCCATCCATCCTCCCTGACTCGTATCGTTGCGGTAGGGCCGGCCCAGCTATTGGTAGCCTACCTGAGAAAACTTTTTGGAAAAGACGGGCTATGGACCCAACCAACTCTATTTGGAAGGGGGGAGAACTTCCTTGCATGGTACAACCAATGCAGAGGCTGTGGTGTCAGAATGCGGAACGTGTGTAGCTTACTTTAAGAGAAGATCGACTAACGTGACAAATGTTAAAAAAAAAACGACCGGCCCAAAAGTGAAGCGGCCCACCGGGAACTCTCCCGATTCTCCGGATTACCCTACCCGGGCCTGCTTGTGGGCACAAAACTGGTCTGTGGGAGCCAGAATTCTTGCTGTTCGGTAGGGGATCAAATACTTCCTGCAATCAAATGCAAATCAATTTATAACTGTTATTAAATGCAGTTTTATGGATGTTTTTGCTGATGTTCTGTCTCTCACTATTAGAATAGACCTACCAGTACAATTATATATTACGCATTTCTTTGCAAGTGGCTAAGCTTGCGAAATCGGCAGGGGGCAGGGACGTACGGTCATAGGAGGCAGGGGAGGCAGAGCCTCACCTGTCAATTTGAAAAGTTACAAAATATATACTAAAAATAAATATTCATATTCCTCTTCTTATCTGTGGTATGGATGTAATTTCTGCATGATTCCGATCATTTCGAGCATTTTTATTATCAAAATCGCTGAATTTGCGCATTTCCGGTTCCAGAAAACAGGGACGTGCCGTGGGATGAGGCAGATGCATTGGTGTCTATGGGCAGCTGAGGCAGTGCCTCAGTTAGGATTGCGAAATCACTCCAAACTGGGTTTTACGCATGCGTGCGCAAGCGTAGAACCTTTGAGTTCAATGAGAAAACTATTGTTAGTGAGGCAGGCAGCGCAATTGCGAGAGCGCAATTGTCGGGTATATGTTGGTTCTAAAAGTAGGCCTTCTTGGAAATGTTACATTGTGTTTATTAGAAAAGCCTTTTAAAATGTTATATTTTGGGCATAACCCAACATTTGAATATAATAGGCCTAAATATGCCAAATAGATGTCAAAAATATAATCATATGAAGTTACTCACTACATAGATACATATAGATACATTTTTACTCTTATTCAGGAAATGATTTTGACTACTTGAGTCATTATAATCATAAAGTAAAAATATTCATACTTGATTATAGCTTTAGCTTATTCTGCCCACCTGCAGATAGGACACAGCCTTTGATATTAACATGGTGTTCAAGTCTCTATATTGAAAATATGATGATCTATAGTGTTGAAAGCAGCACTACGGTCTAGAAGAACCAATATCAAAATGCATCCATGATCAGATGCAATGAGTGGATCATTCAGAACTTTGGCTGAGGCTGTTTCAGTACTGTGTCTCTAAAGCCAGATTCTTCTTTGATGATGTTTCTATGCAGAAAGGAAGTGAGCTGCTTTGCTATAACCTTTTAAAGGTATTTTTGACAGGAAAAGGAGGTTGAAAAAAGGCCTGTAATTAGCCAGGTTGTCAAGGTTTTGGTCATGGCTTTATCACTGCTACTTTAAATGATTGCGATACATAGCCTGAAACTTCAAGACAATTAGGCTGATTGGGCATCAGAAAGTGAAATGAGCAGGGCACATTATTTACACCATTTGTTAGCAGGTCGCCATGAGGTTAGGATGTGCTAGTGAAACATTCTGATCCTGAAGTAAGAAATTGAGGCAAGTGCAGCTGGTAGTTTTTATATGAACTCAGTTGTAGTTTTGCCAAATAAACAACAGCTATAGAGCTGGATTGAATCCGATGGTGCAAAGACTCCTAATTACATATTGAAAGTAATTAGGTGATGATCTGAGGAGTATTTTGAGGATGTAATTTTAGAACTATTAGATAGTCGATTTCTAAGACATTTGTTGATACAAAATCAATGGTGTGCTTAAAGTCATGAGTGGGCATGTTAACATGTAAGGAAAACCCGATAGAGTTCATCACTGATTAGAATGCGATTGGAAGACCATTGTTTTCATTTTCCATGACAATGTTAAAATCTCTGAAAAAATCGGCTTAATACTGCCCCTGCTGAGTTGACATCCCTACCTTACAGAACAAAATGTTTCCAGTCCATTCTGCTAGACCCCCTTTTGATCGTGAGACCGGGTGCCTTGGTGGGACTGACACAAGGCAGGTTGTGCACATAATGTGGTATATCTGTGTAGGTGCAGGTACTCACCTGTGCATCAGTGTCAGTAGAGATAACCAAAGCTCCATAAGTACTGACAAACGCACCTACACAGACCCAGAGCAGCAGCACAGTCCTGACTGCAGACATGATTCAGGCTGAGCTCAACCCTCACTGACTGCACTACTTCTAGACCAACTGAGAGGAGTAAAGGTCAGTAACACAAAGCTCATTTAGGCAAGGCAAGGCAAGGCACTTTTATTTATATAGCACATTTCATGCCAATGGCAACCCAAAGTGCTTTACACAAATAAAATGAAGTGTTTTACATAGTAAAAGGAAGACAAGACAAAATATAAAAAATTTAAATATATAAAATCAGATAAAAAACATAAATGAATAAAGGGTTATGCATAAGGGAGAGCATATAAAACAGAAAAACTGAAAACAGAAAAAATGAGTCTAAGGGTGGCTTTACACGACAACGCTCCCGGGTGAAACCGACAAAATATTTTATCAGATGTGCCTTTTGTTTAGACGGCGACAGCGTTTTAAGGGCTTAAAAACGCAAAAAAATGAACCCACCCTCCAGAGTGGAAATCTTAAAAACGCTCCACCGTCGCGTTCCCGTCTAACGGGTTGAAAACGCAAAAGTGTGCTCTGAGCTGCTCACGCTGGCTATCCTCGCATACGCGTTGACATCATATCCATGTGCATACAGCCAAACAACAACAAACATGTCGGATTATTTCCATCAGTCGGAGATTCAAGCTGCTTTGATATCTATCCAAAGGTCATTTCAGCAAATAAGCCGAGTAATCAGAGATAAAACAGAACAGAGAAGGCGCATTAATTACACTAGGTCTAAAAGTTTGTCTGTTCTATCCCTTGTAGCCTACGTCGCTTTGGCCAAAGGCGTTTGCTAAATGACTAAATGTAAATGTACACGAACACTGCAAATGTAAGTGAATGAATAAATAAATAAGCACCCAATCGCGTTAAAATAGCCATAGTGGAATAGAATGGACACATATACATCCTGCAGTAGGTACCTCCACGTCTGCACCGTTAAGTTCAATTTCACACACTTTTGCGTCACCGTCTGCATGCAGATTTCCACCCAAAGACTCTCGTCTAAACGCGAAATAAAAAGTGGGAACGCAACGCCACTTTTGCGGTTTGCGTTCAGATCATTGTCGTGTAAAGGACACATAAGAAAAGGCAACAGAAAATAGATGGGTCTTGATACTGGTTTTAAAACTGTCAATAGAGGGTGCAGTTCTAATTGACATTGGCAGCTGGTTCCACAGCTGAGTAGCATAAAAACAAAAGGCAGCTTCACCGCTTTTGGTTCTCACAGTTGGTTTTGTTAAAAACAGTTGGTCTTGAGATCTAAGAGGTCTAGTGGGGGTGTGGTATTGGAGGAGGTCTACGAGATAAGTGGGCCCCATTCCAGTTAGTGATTTAAAAACAAGCAACAATACTTTAAAATCTATTCTTTGACTGACAGGGAGCCAGTGTAAAGTTTTTAGTAGGGGTGTAATGTGATCTGACCTCTTAGCTTTCATAAGGACCCTAGCAGCTGCATTTTGGATCAGCTGGAGCTGCCTGATGTTTTTTTTGGGTAGGCCTGTGAGGAGACCGTTACAGTAGTCAAGCTTGCTAGAAATAAAGGCATGAATGAGCTTCTCCAGATCTGATTTTTTCATGAGATTTCTTAATTTTGAAATGGTTTTTAAATGATAGAAAGCTGATTTAGAAACTGACTTGATATGGCTGTTAAAAGTGAGGTCACTGTCAATTTGGACTCCAAGGTTTTTTACAGTGGTCTTAACCTGTAGTCCTTTGTTTGAAAGTAGTGACGTTAGTTGAAGACTGTCCTTTTTGTTGCCAAATAAAATCACTTCAGTTTTCTCGTTGTTAAGCTGGAGAAAATTCTGACACATCCATATGTCGACATCTGCAAGACACTGATATAGGACTTGAAGTGGGGTTGGGTCATTGCGTGACAGAGATAGATACATTTGTGTATCATCTGCATAACTATGATATGAAATCTGGTACTTTCGAATAATCTGTCCGAGTGGCAGCATGTACAGATTATAGAGTAGAGGACCCAGGATGGACCCTTGGGGGACACCACATGTTAGTGGAGTGGAAGATGAGGACCAGTTACCAATAGTCACAGTGAAACTTCTATCTTCAAGATATGACTTAAGCCAGTTTAAAACTGTGCCTGATAGCCCAACCCAGTGTGCCAGTCTATGGAGAAGAATAGCATGGTCGACTGTGTCGAACGCTGCACTAAGGTCAAGTAAGACTAGCACTGATGCTCTTTGTGAGTCTGAGTTAAGGCGAATATCATTTAAAACTTTAATAAGAGCCCTCTCTGTGCTATGATATGACCTAAAGCCAGATTGAAAAGGATCAAGGCAGTGGTTATTTGACAGGAACTCACTCAGTTGAATAAAAACTATTTTTTCAATTATTTTTCCAATAAAAGGAAGGTTGGAAATAGGTCTGTAGTTATTAAGAACTGAGGTGTCTAGATTTCTCTTCTTAAGGAGGGGTTTCACAATGGCCATCTTTAAGAACTTAGGAAAAGATCCTGACTGCAGAGAAGTGTTTATGATCAGGAGTAGATCAGATGATAAAAGATGAGAAACAGTTTTTAAGAATTTGGTAGGGAGAGTATCAAGTAAACAGGTGGAGGAATTTAGATTATGTATGGTCTTAAGAAGAGTTTCAGAATCAATAGAGGAGAAGTCAGACATTGAGGTGGGTTGGAATATTTGAGGGAGTTCCAGGTTATGACTGCTACATGTTTGAGAAGAAATGTTGGCCCTAATTCTAGAAATGTTTTCAGTTAAGACAGAGGCGAAGTCATTACATGCTTTTGCTGAATGCAGATCGAGGGGGAGTTGACATGGAGGAGATGTCAGCTTTTCAACAGTGGAGAATAGCGTTGTTGTTGATTCTGGTTGATTATATTGGAGAAGTAGGACTGTCTTGCCCTGCAGATTGCATCATTATATACACGCAGCCTTCCTCTAAAAATGTCACAGTCTATCTGGAGTTTTGATTTCCGCCATTTCCTGTCAGACTTTCTACAATCCCTTTTAAGGGATTTGACGGAGGGACTAGATAACCAAGGTGTTCTGTTTTTATTTCTAAGTGTTTTAGGTTTTATAGGAGCAATGTTGTCCATAATGTTTGTCATCCTTGAGTTGAAAGAATCAAACAGAGCATCAGCAGACCCAGTTGATTGTTCAGGAGAGCAGAAAGGTGAGAGGATGAAGATACTAGTGCCTGTTTAAAGAGAGTACTAGTGTGGTCGTTGATAATAAGTTTCTTTGAAGTAATACTACTATTTTGAGGTTGAGTAGCTATAGTCACTTCAAAGAATATGCAGAAATGATCTGAAAGGGCCAGATCCTTTACCTCCATTGAGACAGTGAGACCCTTGGTAATAACTAGGTCAAGAGTATGACCGAGGGAGTGTGTGGGTTCTGTTACATGTTGAGTTAGAGTGAAAGTGTCAAGTAAGGTTGCAAAGTCCTTAGTATGGCTATTCTCTGAGATATTGGCATGTATATTTAGATCACCACATATAATTAGGCAGTCAAACTCAATACAGATAATGGAAAATAAATCACTGAGTTCCTCAAGAAAGAGTGTGAGTGACTGTTTAGGAGGTCTATATATGGTCACTAGCAAAATCTGAGGGGGGCCCTTAACGATGGTGCATAGGTACTCAAATGATGAGAAATCGCCAGATGACGACGGCTTACACTGAAAGGATGTTCTAAATAGGGTGGCAATGCCACCCCCTCTCTTGTTAGTTCTAGAGGCATGCATGAAGTCAAAGTTAGGGGGGGTTGCTTCAATAAGAGTACAGTTGCTGTTGGCTGGGTTTAGCCATGTTTCAGTTAGCAGCATGAAGTCAAGACAGAAACTGGATATAAGATCATTAATTAAAAATGACTTGTTAGAGAGGGACCTAACATTTAGGAGGGCCATCTTGGCAGTTGACATGAGTGGCATAGCGTGGGTGGCAGGGGGGTGAAGAAGTGATACAGGTCGGAGGTTTCTTTTGTTTGTCTTATGGGTGTAAGGCACACAATTATTTCTAGGCCTGATCAGTGTGGGAATTTTTGATTCCAAGGGAGGGCCAGATATGCCAGCAGGACCCTCATGAGTTTCATATGGTTCATGGACAGACAGAGTAAGAGCTGATGGAGGGTCAAGCTGTGCAGGAAGTCAGAGACATTAACCCCTTGGTGCCGCCCCGTGTTAATATCGTTCCTTTTGGAACGATGACGTTTTGGTGCCGTGACAACGGAAAATAACATATTTTTGAATTTTTTTTTTTTTACTAAAGCCTCAAGACCCATCCAATCAGATTGCATGCTTTTTAAATCCATGTTATTGATTGGCTAGTCCGACAGAGCTTGTCAAATCAAGCTACGCGAGTGACGTGACTGAGGTCAGAAAATCAAACATGGCGTCCGCGAGTATGCAACACCTCATTGAGAAATAGCGATTTTCAGCACAAAAAGAAGCAGCATTTCTAATGTATGACGAGTGACCAAGAAAGCAATGTACACAGTGGTCCTGGAAGGATTTATATTGGAGAAAAAGTTTGAATTTTACCGAGGATTGGAAGGAGAAAGCACCGGAGAAAAGTACTTCGACTGCGTTTCTATCACAAGGTAGGTTTCATCATAAATACACACACCCAACAAGTTGTCACTGAAATACATGCTTTCCTCATTTGTTTCTCGGAGTAAATAATGAACTTTATCAAAACTTGTATTTAGTTTTGTGCTCGGCTTTGAACTTGGCTAGATTTGTAGATTTATAAGACATTTGTGAGGCGAACATTCACATGTGTTTTGTTTACCGCAAAGCTGACGCAAACCCACCTTGTAATAGCAAACGACATGTTACTGGATTTTCATTTTGGCATTTGAAAGGCATAAGCAAGCAGGGACTTACAAGACATTTAGAATAAAAGATAAAGCAGTATTTCTTTTCCTTTCAGGGTGTTTTTCTTACCTAATTCATGAAAAAAATGTGACTGTTACTTATGGTTTTAGTGCAGTTAGATAGTGATCACTTTGTAATTCTGTCAATATTTCTTTGTTGATTTGAGACCTCAAGGTTTTGTGTGCTTGTTATTCCAGCCCTGTACAATATATATATATTGTGTAAAATGAAGAATAGAAAATGAACTGTTCCTTTTTCTGATCAATTGATTTCAGCTTAGGTAATGGCAATATTAGCCACGAGGAGAGCAGCGATGAGGGTGCTCCTGAAAATCTGCCAGCCAACCCAAGACCAGCGAGAGGGAGAGGTGTGAGACCAAGAGGGGAAGGGCCAAGAGGCCTACAAGCCAGGAGAGTTTGACATTTTAATATATTGACAAATTCCAGATCTGGGCTTTCTCTTTCGATGGACACATTTTGAAAGGGCTGATGCAGAGCTTTGCAGCGCTCTTTGAAATGGTCAAGGAAAGTTATGACTTCTCTCAGCTTATCATTTCCATCCAAAGTACTGGGGTCCATTACATGTCACATGGCCTTCAGCTTTGAGCCGCTCCCGTGACATGGTAGACCTTGCCCAAAGCCCATGTTCCCCTCATACAGTTTTACGGGCACGCCTCCGATGACCTTACGGCATGCCATCCCACCTCTGAAACCATTTGTACCCTCTCTCTGTCTCCTCTCTCTCTGTCTCTCCTCTCTCTGTGTCTCCTCTCTCTGTCTCTCCTCTCTCACTGTCTCTCCTCTCTCTCTGTCTCCACTCTCTTTCTGTCTTCACTCTCTCTATCTCTCCTCTCTCTCTGTCTCCTCTCTCTCTCTGTCTCCTTTGTCTCTATCTCCCCTTCCTCTCTGTCTCCTTTGTCTCATCTCTCTCTCTCTGTCTCCTCTCTCTCTCTCTCTCTGTGACTATGCTCTTTGTTCGCTACAAATGGTGTCGGAGGTTGGATGGCTTGCCGTGAGGTCATCGAAGGAGTGCCGATAAAACTGTATGAGGGACCCCCAGGTAGGTTGACCCCTGTGTGAGGGGCCCCATAGATGGGTAAAGCACTTGTGTGTGTGTGTGTGTGTGTGTGTGGGACACTCTAGATGGGAGAAGTACAGTTGGTGGATGCGTAAGGAATGCCTATGTGCATGAAGCGCAAGGGTGCACTTCCCGAAGTGGAGGGCAGTGTGACTGAGTGCTGCACTACAGATAGTAGTATGTGTATGTGCTCTGACGGTCACACTATGGAGCCTGGCTCATTGGTATGGCAGTCAGAGTGCATGTTTGGCACCCTGTAGATCCAGGTTCAAATCTATGTGTGGGGTGACGCAATCTCCCATATTTGATCAAACTGAATTATACTGGAATTTTGAAATGTACATAATGTGGAGGACGCCAGATATTGGCCTGTAACATTTGAGGTTTTGCTCAGATCAAGCTGAAATTTTAGAATGATATGGCTGATTGATTATGCTTTGATTTGACGTTGACATTTTTTAATAAAAATGTATACTTTGCTCTTCAGATGAGAAATTGTACATAATTTATGCGCATAATTAATACAAATTTGCATAAATGTGTATTTTTAATAAAATTATATATTTTAAAATGCAGAAACTGTGTGCTGTGTTGTACTCCATACTTTTAGCTTGAAAATGATGTATCACACATTAATATATGTTACAAACTGTTCTTACACCACTGATTTAATTGAAAGCACCCTAAATCGGTCATTTTAGGTGCTGGCAACAAAGGGTTAAAAGTTAATTTTCTGACTCCATTCCTATTTGGATGAAAAAGGTAATTATCAAATAAATCCTTTCTAGACCAGAAGGAGTCAAAATGACTAATAAAATTAAAGCCAGCAGCTATGCAGAAATTGCGCAGCCATTGGTGAAAACCGTAAAGACGGCTAAAGTACTCAGACCCCCTTAAGAGAGATGGAATGGGACCGGATAGAAGGCATCGTTTCCCTAGTGACTCAACCTTAAGACACAGTTCTTCGGTTACTTGGTATAGTTTTGCAGAGGATCTGTCCATGACATCATTTGTCCCAAAATGTAAAATCACAATATTGACAGTGGGGTGAAGACCAATAAGTTTGGGGAGGAGAGAGATAAAATCAGCAGCTTTACCATCATTAAGGCAATATGTTACACCAGCTGGGAGTTTGACTCCTCTAATTATAGAATCTCCAAGAAGGAGAATTTGAGGAGCTGAGATGTCATTGTATGAGTGAACAGACAAGTTTTTGGGGAGTTGGTGTGAGACGTGAGGTGCTGACTCCGGGTCGCTAGGGGGCGGAACAGACTTATCTGGAGCTGTGACCACGGGGTCAGAGAGTTGAGAAGAGGACCCCAGGTGCATGACGTCATCAGTAGTCGCAGGTGATGCTGCATGGTTAGCTTCAGCGTTGACCGGTTCACGCGGAGTCAATGGACCACCAGGTGAAACATGGCCAAAGTTTGGTGTACCGATCGGGGAAAGACATCGACGGCGCTTTCCATACAGCCCAGGTGGTGAAGGGGATGTGCAGCGTTTTCTGGTCCTTTGGAGGGGAGCAGCGACTTGTTGCACAGCGGGCTTAGGTGGTCTGGCAGCCGACGATTGCACTTCGGGAAGGGACTGACCTCCCCTAGGCGGTTTCTCCGGATTGCAGCCAGACAGGCCTTCCGAGGTTGGTGGCGAACCCCGTCCTCGATGTATCCCCGCATCAGGTGGGACCCTGGGCTTTTGCTGTATCTCCGGGGCGAATTGTTCCTCTGTCGCCGGCTCAGTGTCAGAGAGCATCTCGAGCGGCGCAAAGAAGTTGTCGAGAGGGATGGGGGAATCATCCCCTTCGGGAGCAAACAGGGGAAGTCAGCGCCCCCGGCCGCTCTTTCCCACCACAGCCTTCCAGGTAGAGAGTGGACCGCCTAGCGATACATCACTGAACGGGACGTGTAGAGCCGGATCCACGATGCTGGGCACAGCGGCCGGGTGTAGGGCATCCAGCCTGGAGAGCAGTAGGGACTGTCGTTGAAGGATATCGCCAAGGAGGATCTCGATGGAGTGGAGTTCCGATCTCAGTCTGGAGACCTCAGCATTCGGAGAGGTAAACGAAGACTCCACAGGTATGTAATCTTCTGAAGACATGGCCCAAGCTATGTGTGCGTGTAACGGCGAAGTGCTAGCAAAAAGTTTGTTCACTAGACTAAGCGAGGAAACAAAGAGGAAAAAGCAGAGACCCTGCAGTTACCCTGCAGTTTGTCCATACGCCACGCATGGGTTTAAAGTAAACAAACTACTGGTGAAGTAAAGCATTGAGTGCCTGTCAACTAATCATTAGATTAAAAGTCCAGATGGTACATCTGTCAAATGAGAAAAATAGTAGACAAGCATTTTATCCCTTCGGTTATAACCTCACTGATTTCAACAAAGTCAACAAAAGGTTAACTAGCTAACAGTCTGACAAACCTTTTCTAAAAACAATGTTTCAATGTTGAATTTGTGACACAGAAAGATTAACCACCACCCATTAATCACTACGTTCATAATGTTTAAAACAGAAATTCAAACGTATTAACTACTGAAAACTACAGTTCCATATTTAAAAAAATGTAAATACATAGGCAAATTTTGAGGTGTTTATTTCTTCTACGTACATTGCATATACAGTATATCAGGCAAAGATTATTTTGACACCAACTGCCTAGACACTACAACCTTTGTACCTTCTGTTTTGTGTCGATATTGTGTGACAATCAGTTAATGCTGTATAGGCTAATACATGATTGAAATCACAGTTTTGTGTGTAATTTTTCATCTGTAAAAGATCTACCTTAAAAAGTGCCATCTAAACCCACTAAAGCCTGTCGTCCATGAGGACCATATCAAATCTTCAGGAACAAGGGGCATTATCTAAGTTATACATTACATGTAATTAGTATTTTGAGATATTTACTTTATGTCTACAGCATCCTTATGGGAATACTTATTGAGGTACACTGACATTCAATGAAAGAAATGCAGCATTCCTCCAAACACATGTATGTGGGGGATTGAGGGTACAGTAGAACTTTTGTATTCTGAATAAAATACAATTTGTGTGGATATCAATGCTGATGAGAACTCCAAGCTTGTAAGATGTTGTAATTGTTTGTGCATCATTTTTGTTATATTAACATTTACTAAATTATAACATTTGACAACAATTTAAATGTTTTTTTAAGTGTTCACATTATGGTCTTACTTCAATATTTTTCTACATTAAGGTGAATGCATAACTTATTGGCATAGATAATGCTTGTTTCATATACAATGCAATACTTTATTGAATGAAATAGTTAATAATATAGTACTTAGAATATTTATTAATACAAATCTGTGGCAGTGATGTAAAAACATGCCTCAAACAGTGGTTCATTCCTGCAGCCAGTGAAATGTGTGGAAATAACTTAACTGGAAGGGTTCCACTAGCTAAACACAGAAGCTCAAAACATCAGCTGTTAAGCTTCCACTCCGACTAAGAAAATAAAAAAATATTGTCAAAAGTAATCACTGCGCAAATGTACACAGACAACCCCACTTGTTATCAGCAGTGCAGTAGCACTCTTTGAGAAAAGACCAGTATTGTAAACTGTTGTACTAAGAGTTTGCAGTGCACAATACTACATACACTGTACAGTAGGTTTACCTTTCAAGAATGGGATGATCGATGTAAGAGCAACCCAGCATCACATACTCACATGTTCTGGTCTTGCCCAAAGCTAGACCATCATTGGTCTTCCAACGACTAATGACACAATGTCAGGCCTCCTGGGATGGCCAATGTCGCCATGCCCATTAATTGGGTTATTTCGGGCTACACCTGCATTTAGGTCTAACTGGGGCACAATCAAATAGCATTGCTTACCTCACGCTCCTTGCCAGGCGGCTTGTTTTGATCAAATGGAAGGACTGCAAACCCCCAACATTCACACACTGGGTAAAGGAAAAACTTTACTTTCTCAAACTTGAAAAGATAAGACACTCTTTGAAAAGATCAGCAAATAACTATAATAATATATGGGGAACTTTTCTGGATTATGTTAGGCGTCCACATTACACTATCCCTAGATTAAGTCACACAGTATATTCCACAGCAGAGGTTGCGATTGGTTTACCATAAAGTAATTAAAAATATGAACACATCTCACCGGTACTCGCTTCTTTGCACTGGCTCCCCGTTAAAAGTAGAATCGACTTCAAAGTACTCCTGCTAACATATAAAGCCCTAAACGATCTGGCTCCAAACTACCTCAAGGAATTAGTCGTCCCCTATTGCCCTCCAAGGCTGCTCCGTTCCCAGAGTGCAGGCCTCCTGGTAATTCCAAGAATATCAAAGACCACAATAGGAGGGAGAGCCTTTAGCTACCAAGCCCCTCTCCTCTGGAACAATCTCCCTGCCTCCATCAGAGCTGCAGACACCGTGCCTATATTCAAATCAAGACTTAAGACATTCCTCTTTAGTGCATCCTATAGCCAAAAGTAACCGCGCCAACAAACCAATCACCTGCTGTACCAGCCACCCAGACATATCCGAACACAAATTAAAATATTACTTGCATTTAGTACCGCAACATCAAATGTGTTTCCTGTTTGCCGAGTGGATGCATGTACGGCCCAGGCAAACAGATCACAACAAAAAAACAAATTCAATTACTACTTGTAATTTAGTACCGCAACATCTAATGTGTTTCCTGTTTGCCGAGTGGATGCATGTACGGCCCCGGCAAACAGATCACAACCAAAAAACAAATTAAATTACTACTTGTAATTTAGTACCGCAACATCAAATGTGTTTCCTGTTTGCCGAGTGGATGCATGTACGGCCCCGGCAAACAGATCACAACAAAAAACAAATTAAATTACTACTTGTAATTTAGTACCGCAACATCAAATGTGTTTCCTGTTTGCCGAGTGGATGCATGCCCCGGCAAACAGATCACATCAAAAAACAAAATGTTAATGCCAGAAAAACTAAACATATCTAAGTACTGCAATATGCAACAGGCAAACCGACACACAGGTGACATGTCCCTGGTTGGTGAAATGATTCATCTGTGTGTTTGTTTGTGCTGATTCCCGACTGACAGACCTGCAGACTGATTCGTCATTTCCTGTTTGTTAGATGGATCAGGAGGAGCCTCCTGGGCCTGATCACTCCCCTCCTCAGCCCACCCCGAAACGCCCCTGCAGACCGGCTCCAGAGCAACACCAGCATCGCCCACCTCAACTCAGTCATCATCCCCTTGACGACTTCTCCCGCTGGATGTGACGACCCCCACTCTGGTCATCGGCAGCTCCATGGTCCGAGATGTCCACACCCCCCCCTTCAACAAGCGGCCCCTGCAAGGTCCACTGCCTCCCCGGAGCCAGGCGTGTTCCAATCGCTGATGGAAGTGGAACTTTCCCTCCCCACCCCCACCACTCTGCACGTAGTCTCTCTACCTGGTCTACCTAGAGAAACCCTCGGCCAACCGCACCCACCGCCACTGCATTGCCGTACACCTACTCTACCCAATACCCTATGCTAGCATTTATGTACAATATACATTATTGCCTCCACCAAATTGTTTCCCTGTCCCTACATCCCCTACCCCTGAATCAGTAACCCTATTGCCACAGTAATCTGGCCTTGTCTGTATCATGTATTTACCACCAGATGTATGTACACATATGTCCAGTGACCAAATGCTGGCTGTGTATTGCCCCAGTTGCTTCCTTTCCCCTTCTGCCACACTACCCTTCCCCTTCCCCCCTTCCCCCCGTCCCACCTTCCTGTCTCTACCCGGCCGACCTCAAGCAGATGGGTCCCCCCTTATGTGCCGTGGTTCTGCTTAAGGTTTCTTCCTGCCCAACAGGGAGTTTTTCCTTGCCCCTGTTGCCGTTGTGCATGCACTAAGGGGGTTCAGGCTCTGGGCTCTGTTAAGCGCTGAGAGGCAATTGTATTGTTATGGCGCTATACAAATAAAATTGAATTGAATTGAATTGAAATTACAGCTTCTATTCAGTGGTCACCCCGTCCCTTAATTTGAAGTTTGTTTTTGTTTATCTATTTGTCTTTTTATTATGTTTTCTCTTTTTAATTTTTTGTCAATTGTACTTTTATTGTATTGTATTGTATTGTATTGTATTGTATTGTATTATTATCAGTTACTACCTTCAATGTAAAAAAATAAATAAATAAAAAATCACGGATATGCTCAAGATGTCATGTCCATACTGAACTGAAATAAAAATTATGGTAACACTTTCTATGAAGCCCAGCGTTATAAGGCCATATAAGGACATTATAAGGGCCTTAATAATGACTTATAGCGATTGCTACAATGACTTATAGCTACTTTATAACTACGTATAATGTCTTCATGATAACTCATAATCACCTTTATGATACATTATATCAGTTCATTATGCATGGTTATAATTAAAGACGGAATAATGCATTTTAAATATGTGACTGTCGGGTAACACTTGCTATGAAGCCTGCCTTTATAAGGTCCTATAAGGACATTAATGATGACGTTTAAAAGTAGCTATAAGTCATTGTAGCACTCTTTATAACTATGTTTAGCATCTCCACATTGACTCATATCCACTGCTCTGAAACGTTATGTCAGTTAATTATAAATGGTTATAATCTAAGATAAAATGATGCATTATAAATATGTGATCATAGGTTTGTGTGGGTAATCATGAATCCTATGAAGCCTGCATATATGAAGCACTATAAGAACATTCATAATACCTTTAAAAACTAGTTAAGTCATTGTGGCACTCATTATAACTATGTATATAGGTCTTCATGGCACATCATAACCACCTTTGTGATATATTATGCATATTCATTAATGGTTATTAGTATGGTTACTAGGCTGCTATACAGACATAGAATATTATAAACTTTTAGAAGATCCTATAAGTGGACTTTGTCAGCTATAAGTAAAGTGACAAAAGGGTGGTGTTGTTATGAACAGATATGAGATTATATAAGTGTACTTTGTCAGCTTTAAGTAAAGTGACAAAAGAGTATTTTTGTTTTAAACAGATTATCCCAATGTAAGAGGCAGTCGCCGCTACGCAAACATGTAAGGTGGTAAAACTGAATCGTATTTTAAGCAAGGGTTTCTCACGTTTTCGATGCAGTGGGCAGATTTTAGCTACATAGCTTCTTACCTTGGAACAAACGTAGGTGCTTCTGTTTATGTTGCTGACATTCAGCTGATGGGGGGGTCGTCCACAATAGGGACTTTAAGCAGCGACGGTAGAGGGACGGCTACGGCGTCCGCGAACATTCCAACGGGTTGCTGTAGTAGTGGTAATCCACTATCACTAAGCAACATTGTAACTGTCAACGGCTACTTCTTGCGAACATTTTTCTGTATTCGTATTCTGCATTCGTCCACCTGATCCGACGTTAAAGGTTTTTTGAAATTAAGAGTATCTATAAGTACGTATTAGGTCATTATGTCTCTTAAAATGGCCCGAGAGCATTTGATATTTGTGTTGGATGACAATTTAATTACGGACGAGGAGTTTGTATTACTCTACGAAGAGAACCGGTCCAGCAATTTAGACTTGCCATACAACGAATAAAGACCCTTTAATCTGGTCGAAATGAAGGACGATGAATGCCTTGCGGAGTTCCGGGTAAGAAAAGCAGGTGCTTCTGTTTATGTTGCTGACATTCAGCTGATGGGGGGGTCGTCCACATTGTTTGATCCACAGCAGGCATTTCTCTCTCTGGGTCTTGGGTTTCGGGAAGGGATAACATTTTACCCCTCCCTCCAGCCTTTTTGGATATCGGCTGTCAGAATTACACACTCCATAAGCGCAACATTTCATTTTCTCTTCTCGAGCAGACGTCTCTGTCATAGACTTCCATTCATCAAAATGGCTTGCTTGACTGAGGTCCCGAGCTTAGTAACCGTTGTTATGCTATGATTGATCAGTTACCGTTTTGGGGGTGTGGTCGCGGAAGGGTCAATTATGACTGCCACACGAAAGCGCTGCGGCGGTCATATAGGTTTAGAGTTTTTTTTCTGGTTATTTTTTATTTTTTTCTGTTTGCAGATTTTCTGACAACGATTTCCGGGACACTGAAACACCGGGGTGCACGAAATTTGGTGGGCATGTAGCCTTACTAGATTAGCGTGGAACCACTGATTTTCGTTTTGATCCGTTGCACCCCCGTCGGACTGGACCCCTTTTAAAGAGGGTGGGGCGATTCAGTTTTCTGTGAATAAGTCGAAAACCGTAGGGCTTAGGAGGACCACATATTTTTTGTATGTTGGTCTTAAGAGGCCACGTCTATGGAGGATTATCAGGGCCAAAACTAAATAAATAACTAAATGAATGGTTAAATACTTGGATAAATACATAATTAGATAACAAAATGAATAAAATGAGATACTAAATATATAAATGTTACATGTACTCGTGTGTGTGTATATATATGTATTTACGTTTTCATGTGTTCACATTTATTTATTTATACCTACATTTATTTATTTATACTTACATATATTTATTTATACTTACATTTATCCACGGTGTAACTTGCTTGCAGCAAAATAAATCCGTCAACCCCCGTCACCAAGTCAGGGGGCGGGTTAAAGCCTCTGATTGGTGGTTCAACTTGAATTGACTGCTTTTGACTAATTCAATATGACAGCACCCGGTGTGGATTCAATAAATGGAATATTGCATGCTACAGTAGTCGAAATGTTGGCTGAGGAGATGGAGGCCACTGACAATTCACATTGTTTTTTAAATCATATTGAGGGCTTCGCTGAGATTATATCAACGATATCGGCCCTGACTGACACAGACATAGATGAAAATGTGTTCACGATCCTCAGCGAGATGGTAAAGGCAGATGAGGCTGAGTGATACAGGCGATAAACCCTGGAGGTGGTCGTACTCTGTTTGATCTTCGTCTGGCACAATTGAACACTTCGCACTCTCTAGCCTGAAAATACAAGATATTGCGAACCTTTTTCGAGTGTCCAAGCGCACTATCATGCGACAAATGCAGCAGAGTGGTATCAGGTATTAATAAGAGTAGACTGTGTCTGTGTCAGGGGTATAGATGTTCGTGGCCTGGAGAAAGTAATGGGTAAACGTCCCTTGTCATGACTAAAAGGGGAGCTCCAACTATTAACTCTCTAGTCTGAGAGTTGTCATGTGTTGGGGAGACTGTTGGGGAGACTGTTGTAACGTCATTACTGCTTGACTGTCACTATGTTTACATTATTGTGCCCTATAAAAGATGGTCCTCCGGCCTTCAGAGCGGAGAGAGACATGATTGAGACCTAAGCCTGGTGTTGTGTTGTTTTTTATTGAAGGATTGCATTCTTTCAACCCTATAGCTGAATCTCTCAACCCTTCCCCAGTGTGTGACTATTGGCTTTAACAATGGTATCCCCTGCACTTCCACCAGTGGACTACGAGTTTTACATTCCATCTTGTCTACCTGTTGTAGCCAAATAAACGTAAAGGATCCACACATCTAGGACTCATAGCCAATTTAATGGATTAGCAGCCTACTTATGCAAACCTACAGGTGTGGCATAGTTATGATGGCGCTTGGGGCGTATGCGGGTTCATGTAAACAGAAACTTTTTTTGAAAACGACCTTGTGTGTACAACGTTATTTTTGAACGGAGGGGCAGAAATATTCTCTATTCTGTAATTACCCAGCTATGTGTAAATGTGGTCTTACTCTTAGTCACTCCGTTTATGAAGAGACGGACAAAACACTTTCTTCATCACTGGTGATTCAAAAACTGAGAACATAAGAACCATGCTACAGCGTAACATCCTAATAGCAGCCTGATGCAAACTATGGAAGAAGAGATAGACGTGATGGGGTAACGACAGCGCTACGACTACTACTCGATCGGCCAGTGCACCCATGGCTAAGGCCACATTAAACCCAACATTTCATCACACTACTAGAAATACTACTACTACTAGTAGTAGACGAGTTGAGGGCCTCTTTAATTAAGGATGCAGCCTCACGCTGCAGTCTTCTGGGACATTCTGGCATCTTGATTTATTTAAATAATGCTCAATAACTTTCATTAAACTAAATCTGGCGCTTGGCATGCATAAACGCCAAAATTAGGTATCCCTCTGGATCGAATAGAGCCTGATCGACTGGTTGAGCCTGCCTGGTGTGTAATACTGTTCATTCACCAATCAAAGGCTTTAACGGGGGATGACTGATTTATTTTGCTGCAAGCAAGTTACACCGTGGATAAATGTAAGTATAAATAAATATATGTACGTATAAATAAATAAATGTAGGTATAAATAAATAAATGTGAACACATGAAAACGTAAATATATATATATATACACACACGAGTTCATGTAACATTTATATATTTAGTATCTCATTTTATTCATTTTGTTATCTAATTATGTATTTATCCAAGTATTTAACCATTCATTTATTTATTTAGTTTTGGCCCCGATAATCCTCCATACACGTCAACCATTCCACTACCACTTATTTCATGTATAGCGCCACCTAGTTACAAATGAAAAAGCAAAAATGGAGTCTTGTAAAACATTTTAATTGTAAGTTGACAAGGTCAGAACTGCACGAAATCGGAGGTGTGGGATCATTATGACACCTTCTGACTGCACGTTAAGTTTCGTGGAATTCCGTTCACGGGGGGGCATGCAATAAATTGATTTATATGATTATACACCAACTGGCCTGTAGGTGGCGCGACACAGTTTTCTTCGAATATCCCGAGAACCGTAGGGCCTTGGAGGGCCAAATTGTTCTTGTATGTTTGTGTCAAGGGGCCATGTCAACACATACCATAACCAGTCATTACATGTATAGCGCCACCTAGTTAAAAATTAAAAAGCAAAAATTAGGTGTTTTAATCGAATATATGTCAAAGTGCTCGAAAAATTACCAAATTTGCCAGGGACATCAAGCCTGTAACCGTCCATCTTCGGTAGAGTTTTTGTCCATGGATGAAGCAAAATGGCTCTGTAGTCCCCCTAGAACATTGCAAAAACCCCTGCGCATTGGGGTTATTTTGGCGTAGCTTGACTGAATTCGGTACACATCTTCATCATGCTTGGACTCACCAAAAAGTCTCTTGACGCCATGGTGGCAGGTCCCACAGGAAGTCGGCCATTTTGAGTGGAAGATGCGTTTTGACGGCGTTTGCACACCTCGCATCTGATCGAACTCCTCCGACAGCTTTAATGGTAACGCCTTGAAATGTGGTCTGGCTACTCTTTAGCCATGGACGACTAAAAGTTATATTGGATTTTCTCATTCTCAAGGTGTGGGCGTGGCAGACCCTCAAACTTTGCCAACTAGTTAGTTCTTGCCACAAAACACAAAGTCTCTTATAACTCTTGCGAACATTGTTTGATCCAGAGAAAATGTCCTAGGGTGGACGCTGGCCCGAACCAGTACATATGCCTGTACATATGCCTGACTGATATCACCTATAGCGCCACCTGTTGGTGGTTGGAAACTTCACTTTGTTTCCACATCTCGCATGTGATTGAATTTATGTGACCTGTTTTAGCAAACTACATTACAAAAGAAAAATATACCAAAACAATCCACAAAAAAGTAGTACACAAAACATTACATTACCAAATCATCAAAATCTATCACAAATAATTCCTTTAATACATAAAAATGAAACACAAACCAATTTACACACACAAAACACATAAAAACTCACAAACACACTGACAACCATGACTCATTCTTTGTTAAAACCTACTGAACAGTTTGGCGATCATATTTTGTAACGCTTTGCATTAAGTCTAGTTTTTAACAGTTTTTATTAGTAGCCATACTAGTTGATATCAACGCATTACGCTGTATTTTGCGAATTTACCTTAGCAACATGTCCACAGATAGAAGTTGGACAGTGGTGTTTATACAACAAGAATAAACATGAAACACAAACAAGTTTGTATTGAGTCCAATAACATATTGAAAAGAACACATTTTTTGCACAGAAAACAATATGGATGATTGCATGTCTTGTGCTGATTTGACTTTTGGTGCTTTTCCTTTTGTGGACAAAAGGCTGAATGCACTTCCCCACTTTTGTGGACAAAATAAACTCTGCCCATGTTCGATATGTCAACAATTCTGCTATATCACGGAAAGAGTGATCTTAAGCCCAATACAACCTGCGAGTCCGCAAGTTGCCTTATAGCTGTGCAAGGTATTTCTTGTGAAGAGTTGATGGCAGTAACAACTAAAGGAGATTGTGCAAACTCTTATAAAGATGTTGCAAGATTGCACAGAAAAAACACATTCACATGAAATGCATCAAAAGGGTGTCGACAGTTTGACCTCTGGCACCTAAACATGTGAAAACCTGTTGCCAGCTATAGCATTGTATGATACTGTAAAAAAAATTGAATCCCAAGTACACTGATAATACTTGTTACTTAACAGTTAGACACCTGGGCATCTTTTTGGTTGGTACATTTTGAAAGGGTCTTTTCACAACAATCTAAGAGACATAAAAAAGGAAGCAGAAGTTTTGCAAATGCACAGAAGCAGCCTGAGGGGGGAGGAGAAGTGAAAGTCCTCTCTATGGCAGAGGTGGTGTAGACAAACACACTCTGAAATTAACCTCTGCATTTAACCCATCCAGGGAAGTGACACACACACACACATACAGTGAAGTGAAGTAACACTAACCCGGAGCAGTGGGCTGCCATTGGCGGCGCCCGGGGAGCAGTGATAGGGGTTAGGTGCCTTGCTCAAGGGCACTTCAGCCGTGGATGTGGGCATGGGAGAGCAGTGGTCTACCACTTCCCCCGCCCACATTTTTCCTACTGGTCGGGGATCGAACCGGCCACCCTTCGGTTTCCGGCCTGAAACCCTAACCAGTAGGCCACGGCTGCCCCTTGAGAAGGAGTCCAATGGAAGCCCAGGACAGTGCAGACAAAAGCAGGGGCTATTTCAGAGCAGGGGCAGGCTTTGAGGGAAAGCATTACAAAACCTGAACGAGAAATTATTCAATAATGCTATCAGATTTAGAGACCAGCTTGTGAGAAAAACTCCATAGGCTCCCAGTGAACACAGTGAAACCCTTTCAGATGGTTCAGAATGTGGCGACACTTCATGAATTGAATGGAATTGAGCTCAGTCATACAGACTTGGGCCCCTTCAGTTGGTTCCTCCAAGGTCCCTGCATTATAGACTGTTCTATTTGTGGCTCTCCAATGGTGGAATGATCAAACGCTATCAGAGCTGGGGTGTCCCTCTCTATCTTCAAGAATCTAAAGACCTGTTGCGAGAGACCTGTTGCGTTCCTTTCCTAACACCTCTAACCCCCTAACATGCCCAACCAGCATTCCAGCCTTTCACTTTCTCTTATTGAATAGATTCACTACTCCATACTGTACGGAGGCTTGAGTGTTGTTCCTCACTTGTACCTGGCTTTGGATGCAGGCGCTGGATATTCCAATGCAGTCACTGGAACATGGTTTTACTTTATCCATGTTAACAATGCAATGGCTGGCAACAGGTTTTCCCATGTTGCATGTTGCTTTTTCCCATAATCTGTTTCAAACAGTCGCTGCTTGTCACGGTCATCCAGGCTCTCCCACAGTGTAATTAATCTGCTGGCTTGGTGGTTGCTGAGAAACAGAGAGGTCTGCTCCCGTAGCCCCACCAGGTACTCAGCAAGCCTGTCCACATGCTGGTATCCAGGCACATCTTGGTCATCAACAGCCTATGCAAATGACAAAAAAAATGGCACTGACCTTTAATGACACTTTATTGCAGCAGTGGATTTAATAAAACATGTGCAAACGTGTACTCAATGATAGTGAAGAGTATGGCTCGTATTTATAAGCTTACGTATTCTAAAATGATCACACTGATGCTTACCTCAGCTTCTGAGTCACTATCAGCCTGAGAGGATGAACTCGAGGCTAGAGTGGCTGAACTGGAGGCCATTCCAGATGTGCCTGGAACTGGTGTGGATGTGTCTGGAGCCAGAGTGAGGGTGGATGTGTCAGGAGCCAGATTGAGGGTGGGTGTGCTGGGAGCCAGGGTGAGGGTGGGTGTGCCGGGAGCCAGGGTGAGGGTGGGTGTGCTGGGAGCCAGGGTGAGGGTGGGTGTGCTGGGAGCCAGGGTGAGGGTGGGTGTGCTGGGAGCCAGGGTGAGGGTGGGTGTGCTGGGAGCTGTGGTGTAACACACAGTGGATGTCACAGGAGCCACAGGAGATGTGGTGCTTTGCATGCTGGAGATGCTGAGGGCCAGACTGGCAAGACCAGATGTACCCGTTGGAGGACCAGGATTCGGAGAGTTCGCTGAATCCTGAAGGGCCTCGATGTCCAGCACTGTGGGGTCATCTGAAATGTCAGCAAAGCCCTCGTCATCCTCCAAGTTTTCCACCACATCGTGCTCCTCAATT
This sequence comes from Sprattus sprattus, assembly GCF_963457725.1. NCBI lineage: Eukaryota > Metazoa > Chordata > Actinopteri > Clupeiformes > Clupeidae > Sprattus > Sprattus sprattus. The sequence goes on along the minus strand of NW_027666899.1, from coordinate 41,247 downwards.
AAATGGGCCGTCTCCTCGGAATCAGGGTGCATGTCCTGTAGAGCCTGACAAGTCTGCCTGAACAGGTACTGCATCCCTATGAGCTCTCCTGAAACAAAAGAGGTTAAGTGGATTTAGGGGTTTAATCAATACCAGGTGAGGAACTTTAATGAACAGTTAATAAAATATTGTAAAACCGATTTCAATTACCAATGTATTAATAAAAGCTTACCAGTGTAACGTGAGGGCGGACTGAACTCTGGTACCAGCTTACTGCCGAACAGCGATTCATAATCTCTGTTCACACAGTGAAGCAGTTCACCTGAGTAGCTGCACAAAGGTGATGGTCCAGTAGCCAGAGCCGCACCCGCACGGTCCTGGTTCCACCTATGCAGTCCTTCCAGGAGATAAATCTGAAAGTTCAGACTGTTGGCACTTGTTCCTGGAAAAAACATTAAATAATAAATTATGAAATATTCTTGCACTGTACAAATTATACACATGAGCCTACATGTGACAGCCACAAACCTGGTATGAAGCGGTTTAGATGGAGATGGAATGACTAGAGATGTGGAGCCTCTGGCACATCTGTACACAGGAATCTGTAAACCTCCCTTTGTAAGCTCCCTTGTTTTGATGTATAGAGCGACACCTGGTGGGTCCTGGATGCACTTGACATGCCTTCTCTGGACACTCCAGATGCGCTCCATCCTTTCCTGATCAAGCAAGGGAACTCCAAGGGTGTCCCTGCCAGTGGTACCCATGAGCATCTGCAGCAGCTCCTCCAGCATCCGAGTGGTGGTCTCCTCACCACGGGTCCTCCGCCGGCAATGGAGAGTCAGCTCGTCCCTGGTCAGATGCGTGTTGATGTCACTGTACACCAAGCCATGTGATTGAAGCTGCAGGGTTTTTGCTTTGCGCAACAGAGCTAAATCAGCTGCATCCCACTCAAATATGCACGCTGATAGGCGTGACATAAAAATAGGGAACAACTGATGAGCATCTGTTGTGCATCCCAGGGCAATTCGACGCATGTAGTGCCAGATATCCAGCCTTACAATAAGGTCTGGCCAGCCGCTGAATCTGGCCTTCAGCTTGGTCTGCCCTGCCTCAACACAGCAGCCACAGTCCACATATAATGCAACTGGGGAAGCCACACCAGCCTGCTGGTATCTCCTCACCAGGCCTGCTGCCATGAGGTCAAGGCCAGCTCCCTCCTGAGCGGTCATCACACTCATGAGTATCTGACCATACTCATTTCCCACAGAGGTGAGCCAGAGTCCTGTGCCCTTGGCTGTTCCGGCTAGCTTTTTGGTGATCTGAAACACATAAAATGTATAGGCCCACTGTGAGCAGAATTCCGAAATTCTGAAATACAGGCAGTAGTTCATTTCAGTGGCCTATTTTAAAGAAATTAAGGTCCCCTAACCTTTTTTGTTGAATCCATTTTTAGAATGGTGCCGTGGGTCGATGTCAATCCTCCAGCCTTGTCAAAATTTCCTGGCTGTAAACGGACAGGAGCCACTTACAGCTCGGCACCACAGCAGGCTCCGGAGGCTTAGAGAATGTGACTGGCAACAGTCCTGGACGCCGGAGGAAGTCCTTACAATCGGCGGTGAACCTCGCTACACGTTGAAGCCACTCCTCTGTGTGGCTCTCCCTCAGCTGTTTTAAAACCCGTGTTGGGCTTTTACCCTGGCCTCTCTCCCGCAGCAGCCGGATGACTCGGATGTCACATGCAAACCTGGGTCATAAACAGATATGTATTAGTGAGAATGCTTTACATATTTCTATTTGACAAGGCAAGAGAGACAAGAAACATTACTCACTTTTTGGTGAGGATAATGCTGAATTCTCCTCTGTGAGCCAAGTCCAGTTGCGTAAGGACAGCCTGGCTTGAGGACAGATGGGTACATTTGCATTTGGTGCATATTAGAGACTCTGTCACCATCAGGTAGATCCGGTCCAAGTCCAGGACCCGCCGTGCCCTCTTGCTCAGGCCTGATCCTGTGAGTTGATGATGCCCACAGGCAGGGTTCGGACAGACCAACTTGAATTTCCACAACTTGTAGGGCATCCAGACAAGAAGGGAGTGAGCAAAAAAGCGGTCTGGAACAGGAGCCTGGTGGTACAGATTGGCTGGCTGTGGTGGATTGTACCAGAGCTGCAGGTTGTCTTGCAGTTCTAGTTTTCCTTTGGGCCCCACCTTAAATAGGCTCTTCAGAATCCATTTGTGGTCTTCACACACTTACACTCTGAACCAGACCAGGAGTTCAGCACAAACAGTTGCCGTTTATAACTGATTGAATACTCTTTAATAATCTTTGTGTGTAGAAATACAAATACTTGAACTGTATTTGAAAAGTGACTGTAATTGAATAATTACTCACTGAGACAGCAGCGCTGGCTGGAGAAGTGGTACTGCTTTCGGTGGGGATGGTGACTTGGCTCTGTAAAATAAGAGCATACATAACAATGAATACAATACACTACACTACATCATGTGTAGGTTCAATCAATCAGTCTCTATTCAAACTGGGTCAATCTATTTACCTGGGTTGGTTTTCTAGCTAGGCTTAGATTTGGCCTGGCCGCAGAAACATGAGCACCACCAAATCTTGACTTGTTCAACTGAAAAGCAACAAGGCAAACGCCTGTGTCGTGAGAGAACTATATTGACAAATTATCATTCAGTGAACAAAATGTAAAATATTTATGGTCAATTTATGAGGCCAAATACCATTAAAATATGTGGGGGTGGGTGCTTACGGCCCACAGACACCAGCAATGAACCTAAGGCCCTTTGGCCAGGACTTTGACTGGCTGCTGCTGTCTGCTGCCCTGCAGTGCCTTGAACCGGACCCACTGCTGCCGACTGCTGCCCTGCAGGCCCAGTAGGACTTTGCCTGGCTGCTGCCGTCTGCTGCCCTGCAGTGCCTTGAACCGGACCCACTGCTGCCGACTGCTGCCCTGCAGGCCCAGTAGGACTTTGCCTGGCTGCTGCCGTCTGCGGCCCTGCAGTGCCTTGAACCGGACCCACTGCTGCCGACTGCTGCCCTGCAGGCCCAGTAGGACTTTGCCTGGCTGCTGCCGACTGCTGCCCTGCAGGCCCAGTAGGACTTTGCCTGGCTGCTGCCGTCTGCGGCCCTGCAGTGCCTTGAACCGGACCCACTGCTGCCGACTGCTGCCCTGCAGGCCCAGTAGGACTTTGCCTGGCTGCTGCCGTCTGCGGCCCTGCAGGCCCAGAGGCAGTACTTGCTCCAGTTGGCTGTAGAGACATCACAAATTAGTTTGCATATTGATACACACACACACACACACTTTTTGAGTCTTGAATTGACCAGTGTTAATCCACAAACACAGTGAGTGTGGAATCCACAAACACACGCCCTTACTAGACCAAACAAAGACCTCTGTCCTTGTGTCTGCATTGGACATTTTTCAATCTAGAAATAAAAGTTATACAATTGTTTGAGTTTTCATTTTCGTATGTGTAGTCACAGAGATATGATGTAACTGATTTGCTTTTTACATTTGGATTTCCTTGTGGGAACATTGCCTTTTATCCTATTTAATACATGTTATAATGACTTAATAACAATAAATACATTATACTGTGCCATGTATATGGGCCATTCTACCGAATTGGTGCAAAGTCAGGTCGGAAATATTTTGATTTTTTTTATGTTTTATTCCCAAAACTTTGTCCATATGTATATTGTACCATATCTAAAGTACATATATCTAGTAAAAGAACAGTCAATTTTTATAATATATTTTCAGAATGTGTTGGAATGTTTTTCCTCTTCCAAAAATTGTCACTACCGAAACATCACATTTACTATAGAAAAAAAGTATTATTATTGACCTGTTCAGATTGTGTTTCCTTCCCTTCTCTGGAGAGTATTTTTACAAATATTTCTTGAAGGTTTTCACAATGAAATCCATAAAAATGAAATTTTCCCCAAATTTTGAAGTTCAATTTATACAATTCATCAAAATCTAAGTGCAATATTTCTTTGTAAAATGCAAAATACTGATCATATTGATTCCAGAGTAGTTGATTGATGAAATTTAACATACATTAATCCAATCAGTATCATAACACTTTAGTTGATTACTCAATATACTTAATTCTTTACAAAACATCCAGTGTTTCGGTAGTGCTGCACTGTTTCGGTAGTGACTGCACTGTTTCGGTAGTGACTGATGGATGTTCATTTCTCTCCCAAAATCTTCCAAAAGGCGCTCTGGGCCGCCCTTTAGTCCACACAACACATTTATTTAAAAATTATGGGATTGAACTACTTACCATTTCATTTTGTCACTACCGAAATCATCTGGTCACTACCATATGTTTCGGTAGTGACTGTTTCGGTAGTGACAATTCTAGCTAACTTCAAGCATAAATAAAGAATTCTAGCAAGCACACGGCTTGCAAACACATCTTTGAAGAGGTGAACACACATACAAACATAAGATTTTCCATGAAACCCCAAAAGGTTTACTTAATTGAAGAAAACATGCGTTTCGGTAGTGACAATTCTTAAGGTTACACGTCGATTTTCAGACTTTGGAACACATTTATATAAAAACTATGGGATTTAGCTACTTACCATTCAACCATGAGGGACAGAGATGCAGTTTCACTGCATGGTCAAAAATGCAGAGTCGTGGCTAAAGCACAGGCTCAGCCAATGGACTAAAACTCTTGTGTTTCGGTAGTGACATGAAAACTAGGGACATGATTTTTTGAGTATAGTAAATTGATTTAAAAATTAAACCCACAATAAATCTAAATATTCCAAGTTCTGTTTCAACCCAATCATAAAGATCTTTGAAATTAAATAATTGAAAAAAATCTGAAAAAATTGAAAAGTGTTATTTAAAGGCATTGAAATTTAGATGTCAGGGTTGGGGACAGCTACTTCCCAATAGAAAGTACCCTATAAATGATGATTTTGTATATATTTAGCTTATCACTATCTCATGTAATGCATTGGGTTTATATAGACCATAACATTTTCTAATTAAATATATATGCCTAAATACCTAATTGTTTTGTAAATAGTTTTTATTGTTGAGGGACTGCATATTACACGAATTCGGTAGAATGGCCCATATAGTCATACCCTTTGATACAGCTCGTACCACTTCTTCTGCCTTGGTGCTGGCTTGTTCCCCCCCCCCCCCCCGGCAGGCCAGGATCCAGTGCTGGCAAACTTTCTCAAACGTGCCAACCATTCTGATTCTGACATTGCCTTGTGTGACTTCACAGATTTTGCCTTTGGTGACATAGTAATTGCACATTGTTTTTAATGAATGAAAATAACATAAATCCATGAAGAGCAGACCATCTTCCCTGTAATAGTATTAGCCCTATTCTCCACACAGGTGAACCCCCCTCCTCACCACTGTCTCCCTTTCCTGCCATTACCTGTACAACCTCTCAATATTTCGTTTATACATCTGAATTTAAGCGATTGTGCATAAAATACTCTTATTCACAGTCAAAACATTTCGTTATCATTCATTCATAGTCCACGTAAAAGCACCCTTAATATAGTTAACGTTATTTGACGAGGACTAGCGTAATTCCAGTACAGATAACAGAGTGATTATAAGATAGCTATATAGCTAAATAAATCGAAATGACAACAACAGGAATAATTACTTCAATACTTCAATACTTCAAGTTATATCGTACAAGACTAACAGATTATATTAGCAGACCAAAGGCATGAGCGAAAGCGAAATTGCAGTCAGAGAAAGCAGCTTAGGTAAAAAGCTAGCTAAACCAAGGGGAAATGACTTCAATAATTAAAGTAAATACGATCTGCAGGTATACGATTTATGTTATTGTCATGCATTTAAAAAATAATTGTATGCATCTATGTCGCCAAAAGCAACATCTCTAAAATATAGCGACATTTTAGTCAGATAAATTATAGCGTTTTAAAGGTAGAAAGCTAGCTATGCACAAAACAATTATCCCATTCAGCAGTGTAGTTAATGTGTAAATACTCACCATGTCGACAAATTTCCTCGGTTTATTTAACTTGAAACAGCTTTAGAGGGAGGCTTGCTTCCTTGAAGTTGTTTGAATTACGGACGCATCTTCTGGCTATTTGAGCTATCCAGAGGTTTGCATTTTCGATTTGCCCGCCCCCCCATCCAGGTCCAGCGTCAGCTAAGTGACGTCGCCTGACGTCGCGCTCCAGCATTTCTGCCGTGCGTGCTGCCCGACGGCGCTCTCCAGGATTTCTGCCGTGATTGGTCAATTGTTATCAACTCTGCAAACTGGTGCGAACGTGATTGGCCAAATCTTTTCAGAATCTTTTCAGGTCTAAAAAAAATTAGCCGGTCGTGTAGTCGGCAGCTGGGGCTGTTAACCAGAAGGTGGCTGGTTCGATCCCCAACCAGAAGGACATTTTTTTTTTGCTGGTCCATCATAAGAGAGTCACTGTTACTCATTTTTCAGGCAATTGGGAACATAACTGACATTCAGAATACAAAAGGGACATTTGAGAATAATAACTGAAAAAAATTCTGTTTTTTTGCCTAAGTCCATACTGGTGCTCTCCCTTTGTGTGTTTGACCCTCAGTGACCTTTAATAGACGGCAGGCATATGGGGCCTACTCTGGTACATAAGTTAGCCATGTGGGCTCTCTGTGACTTAAAACAAGACACAGAGCAGTCATCGCTGCTGGTGTGTGACCCTCAGCAAAATTAAGATTCAAACTTTGTTTTATTTAGATATATTAAAAAATAGCAAATACAACACACAAACAAACACAAACAATTCCAAACATAACCACACACGGCGAACGTTGTGTGTGTGTGTGTGTGTGTGTGTGTGTGTGTGTGTGTGTGTGTCTATGTGTGTCTGTGTCTTTGTCTGTGTGTATGTGTGTGTGTGTGTGTGTGTGTGTGTGTGCGCGTGCACATTAGGGATTTGGGGGTTAACTGCAGCTGGAACCTGCCTCCTCCACTACGCGCATTCTTCTGGGTAGGACCCGGTTTCTGTTGAGGGCCCGGCGTCTGAGGACCCGGAGATGCTGCCTTACCAACTCCAATTCCCTCCTGGAACTTTCCAGTTTGTCCTGAAGAGATTTTCTTTGTTTTAGAAGGATTTTGCAGGACTCGCAGCACACTCGCAGAGTCATATCTAAACAACACAAAAAACATTCTGGTAATGGTAAAAATCTTAGATAATATGACACACACACACACACACACACACACACACACACACACACACACACACACACACACACACACACACACACACACACACACACACAACACACACACACACAGCTCCCCTCCCACCTCCCCCCTGGCTGACTGCCACACAGCTTTTCCAGCCACTAACCATCTAACTAATAGTTACAACTCAATAGCTAAACATACTTGTAATAACAGAACACTCACCGTCTTGAAAACTCACTGCAATCTTGAAAGAAATGTCTCTGAAATTTGTCTTTAAGAATCTTGCTGCTCCACTCTCCAGCTCTTTCTCCCACAAAATGGCGACAGAGTAGGTCAGGCTTATATACTGGGGAGAGATTCTGAGAGGCGGGTTCAGGCTTTGCTTCAGGGGGACTCTTGAAACAGTCAACAGAGGAATTTGAGGAATTTGAGGGTGCCTTGAAACTTTCTCGGTGTGTGTGTGAAAGAGAGAGAGTTGTGTGTGTGTGTCTGTGTGCCTGTGTGTGTGTCTGTGTGTCTGTGTGCCTGTGTGTGTGTCTGTGTGCCTGTGTGTGTGTGTGTGTTGTCTTTAGGTGTAAATGCAAGCTGAGTGCTGATGTAAATGGCTGAATTCCTAGTGCTATGAGAGCTGCAGTGGTAGCACAGGAAGAGATGACAGATTTCTCCTCCTTTTCTGTCAGAGGCAACCGTGGCCTACTGGTTAGGGTTCAAAAAAAGAGGGGGAAGAGGGAAAAAGGGAGAAAAGAGAGGAGAAAAGAAGAGAGGAGGAAGGAGGAAGAAAATGTGGGTGTTTCTGCATCCATACCTATCTGAGAAATGCATTTCTAACTGCTTTAACAATATTTGGACCCATACCTGGTTTTGTCTGCAGATGGGATACGAACCTACGATTTGGGAATTATGAGTTCCGTTTTTTTCACATCCTCTCCGCGGATATTTATATCAAATTAAGAGCTCCATAAGTGCATTTCCCATAACTTACAGAACACATAAAATTAGTATAATTGACACAATAGGACACAAATCAGCAACATAAAAAACTATTAATGAGAACACATAACTCAACAACCCCACTATATTTCTATCTAAATTTAAACAATTGTCTCATACAAATACATTTGTGTTCTTTATGTGTAATAATTATTTATTTCTTCTCCCACATACTGTCATGACTTTGAACTTCTGTCGTCACGGCTTTTGTCATTGGCGACATCTAGTGGCCTAAAAACTTGTTTTATTATTTTCCTTTGTCCTCCTGTGCCACACCTGATTTATATTATTGTTATCAATCAATTACCCTTGTAGCTAGAGTATAAAAACCCTGTATTAGCTTGTCATGTCATCGCGACGTTTGCCCAGACACTCCTGTCCCGTGTGAACACTACTCCCAAGTGAGAATTCTCCTGTGCAGGGTTTTGCGTGGTTCTCGCCACGTTTCGCTGTCTCTCTAACAGCGGTCTCTGGAACTCTTTATTCTTTTTCTCCCGTGGGTGAGCTAGAGCTACATTTTCGTTAGCTTCCTTTGTTAGGCCTTTTTTTGCCATTCTGACTGCTCTTTTGTGCATTGGATTACTACCTTTTGGAAACTACTTTTGCGTTTGGATTATTCCCTGTTGGAGATCTTCTGTGCTTTGTATTCCACTTCTCATTTTTGCTGTCGACGTCTTCCCTTCTTATTATTGACTGTTTGACGAAAAACTACTAAACCAAAGTTTTGAGTTTATCTCTGCGTCTGGGTCCTCACTAGCCTACTGGGTTAGTCACTGGTTATTTGGTGCATTGTTACCACGCCAGCGACCTGGGTTCGCATCCCGATCCCGCTAACCTAACACATACCTGTACCTGAAGAACCAGAATGTCCACTGCCAAGGGATCATCACATGCAGATCTTTCCATAATTCAGTGTATATCATTTTTATTGACTAGTTAATAACATGCAATGTTACTTTTATTAATGTTGTCCTTGGCATCATCCCTGTATATTATTTTTCATCATCATCATTATTATTATTATCATAACTGTTATTATTGTAATCTGTGTGCTGTTGTAACACACATTGTCATTGAAAAACCCCCTTGTACAGCAACACTCAGGTCACAGACAACACTCAGAATCAGAAATGGTTATACAAATGTGTATTTACCACAAGGAGACTGGATACAAGACTGTAGGCACAGAGCCACCGTACATAGAACCCCACTAGGCGATAGGCATAAACACCACTAATAGCCAACCATGTATAACATAAAAGCATCCACACAATGTCCACACAAAAGCATGATACCGCCTTCCCCCCAAAAGGTATTATCAGTTTGCAATACTAAAACCACGCCCCACATATAAAATCCACAGAAAAAAAAACACAGCAATAGTGTCCCACACCAAAGAGGAGTTAGCCAAATCCAGTATACAATCCACACAGCAAGTTGCTACCGGCCAGTGTGGCAGGGACCCGCTTTGTCACTTTCAAGCATGGAGATGGATCTGCGCTGACCCGTCCACCAGGAACGCTCCCCAATAGCACTACGATGATGCGCAGCTCTCCCCCCACGAGGAATTTCCAACTACAAAGGGACACAATACAAACAAACAAACACTTAGAGCAGCCCACATGCCATTCAGTTGGGAGAACCAGTGACAAACCAAATGACCAGTGTGGTGGAAGTAAGAACCTCCCTTTTGCCTGGCAGCTGGAGAGTGTTGAGCAGTGTGTGAGTGTGTGTGTGTGCATGTGTTCTACCTGCATCTGTCTTTGTGTAGAGAGTTGAGGTGTGCGTGTGTACCTGCCTCTGTGCTTGTGTGCGTCTGTGTGTCGTTCCTGCATGTGCCTGTCTTCCTGTGACTGTGCGGCATGCGTGGGTGCCTGCTTGTGTCTGCGTGGCTCTCCTGCCTTTACCTCCACGGCGTGCCTGCCTGTGTCTGCGTGGCTCTCCTGCCTTTACCTCCGCGGCGTGCCTGCGTGGCGTGCCTGCCTGTGCCTGCGCGGCGTGCCTGCAAGCCTGCCTGCATGCATACACCTGGGTGTGTATCTGTGTGTGTTCGGTGCCTGTGTGCGTCTGTTTGTGCGTGCGTGTCTGCCTACCTGCATCTGTCTGTGCATGCCCGGTGGTGGGTGTCTGTGCGTCCTGGCCTGCATGTGCCTGCCTGCCTGTGACTGCGCAGCGTGCGTGTCTGCCTGCCTGTGTCTGTGTGGCTCTCCTGCCTGTGCCTACGCGGCGTGCCTGCCTGTGTCTGCGCGGCGGGCCTGCAAGCCTGCCTGAATGCGTACACCTGGGTGTGGGTGTGTATCTGCGTGTGCTCGGTGCCTGTGCGCATCTGTTTGTGCGTGCGTGTCTGCCCACCTGCATATGTCTGTGCGTGCCCGCTTGTGTGTGTCTGTGCATCCTGGCCTGTATATGTGCATGCGTGTGTCTGAGCGTGTGTGCATGTTATACCTGCATCTATGTCTTGTAGGCCTTCTCTGTCTAGAGTCTGAAGCACTTCCCGGACAGCCTCTGGCTCTCCCTGCCTTCTGCTGGGCTGATGCTTTACAGAGACTGTCAGCAGCAACGACTCCACCCCGATACGGGGGTTTGACACCTGTAAACACAGACACACACACATTCAATTAGTTCCCTTGATATGAACTAAAGAGGCAGGAGGCAACAGCAACTCCAAATAAACTTGGTAGGTGTGTTACCTTCCTGCCAATGACAATCCACTCTGTGTCTGCCATCTCCTCGTGTGACTTTAAAGATGTTGCCTTTGGTGACATATGCATGCACATTGTTTTTAATGCATGACAATAGCATAAATGCAGGAACATGAAGAGCAGACCATCTACCTTGTTATATGAATAACCCTATGAAAAACACAGTGGTGGCAAAAGCCACATAGGCTATACTTTGTCCATGTTTGAAACACAGCTCATGAATTAACCACACTACATATTACTAACAGATAACATAAGCAAAGGATTTGCTGATGAGAACGAGTGAAATTCCATGACATCAACAGTGAGAGTAGCTACCTAAACATGTGTAAAAGAGACTGTATTCATATGACTACCTCCCAATAAATTCGTTTGTACATCTGAATTTAAACGATCGTGTAGAAAATACTGATTCACAGTCCAAACATTCTCATTCATTCATAGCACTCGTAGCTAAAAGCCTCCTTAACATAGCTTACTTCCAGTAAGATAAGGGAGTGTTTGTAACTTAGCTATATGGCTAAATACATCGATACGACAACATAAAACAACAGTGATTGTAGAAACCTAAACATTTGTAAAAGAGCCTGTATTCATATGACTACCTCCCAATACATTATTTTATACATCTGAATTTAAACGATCATGAAGAAAATACTGATTCACAGTCCAAACATTCTCATTCTCATTCATAGCCCTCATAAGCCCCCATAATATAGCGAACTTCCAGTCATAAGGTAGTGTTTTTAAAGTAGGTAGATGGCTAAATACATGGATACGACAACATAAAACAACGGGTGAAATGAATTATAACTTAAGTTATATCATACAACACTAACAATTAACATTAGCAATGGAAACGCTGATGAGAACTAACGAAATTCCAGTCCGATAACAGAGTGTTTATAGCGAAATTCCAGTCGGATAACCAAGAGTGTTTGTAAGGTTGAAAGCTAGCTAAACATTAGAGGTTAAATTGGTTCAGTATCTAACAGCAGTGTGTTAAATGTGTTAATACTCAGCAGGTCAAGATAATCTGCCTCGGTTGATTGCCCGTAGTTTAACTTCACTCTTTGAATTACCTGCACGTAGAGAAATGCTCGCCCCTCCAGCATTTCTCCTGACGTTGCTCTGCAGGATTTCTGCCGTGATTGGTCAATTGTTCTCAACTCTGCAAACTGGTGTGAACGTGATTGGCCAAATCTTTTCAGAATCTTTTCAGGTCCAAAAAAAATTAGCCGGTCGTGTAGTCGGCAGCTGGGGCTGGTAACCGGAGGGTGTCCGGTTCGATCCCTGACCAGAAGGAAAAATGAGAAAATTACTAATTTTTCAGCTTTTTGCTGGTTTTTATATGGTTAAAAAGGGACGTTTGGGTAGGGACAATTGGGAACATAACTGACATCTGAGGCACTTTTGGGACATTGGGGTTTCCGAGAATAGTGCATGTTCGTCGGACTGACTATTTTGGCTCGGGGGGGTCTACCATGGAGCTCGCGCCACTACCCCCAACTTTTTGGGACAATTGAGAACATAACTGACATTTGAGAAGAATAAAAACCACAGTAACAGTGACTCTCTTAAGGTAAAGTAACAGTGAATCTCTTAAGGTTTATATTTTGCTGGTTTAACCGGCCGGGTTGGGAGTTCTTTCTGTGGGGCAGCCGTGGCCTACTGGTTAGGGTTTAGGGCTGGTAACCGGAGGGTTGCCGGTTCGATCCCCATTGGGACATTTGGGTAGAGACAGTTGGGTTAGGACAATTGGGAACATAACTAACATTTGAGGCACTTTCGGGACATTTGGGTTAGGACGTTTGGGAACAAGCCTTGCCTGCTTTGCGACATAGTCCGATCTCGAGACAATCGGACATTGCCTCATGAAAAAAGCTTAAATCAAAAATCTTTGTCGCAAAAAATTCCAAGGGAATAGGGGGACGAAAATGTTGTGAGAAATGCTTGGAACCTGTACCATCACGGTAGCATAGCGGGTAGGGCACAGCACTACGAACGTGAGAAGCACCGTTTCAAAACCCGTTAAGTGCAAGATATACAATATCACCTGAAAGCCACCGGTTCGATACCCGCTTCGATTCCCAGGTTACTGAATAGCTCCCCTTGTATCAGAATAAGCCTGACTCTCTATGAACACAAGTAATTCTATATTCCCTACGAATCACCCACACTGGATCCTCCTCCACATTCAATAATTTATTATTTGGAGGCTAAAACTTTTTTGTGCTGAAAGGCAGCTTACTATTTATAATTTAGTTGTACTTAATATGTATAATGTTGCTGGCAACCATGTTATTAAAGCAATAAGGTACTCGAGTCAGTACGGTATTGTCAATAATGTACTTGTACATGTACCGGTACCCTAGGGACAGTTGGGTTAGGACAATTGGGAACATAATTGACATTTGAGGCACTTTCGTGACATTTGGGTTAGGACGTTTGGGAACATAAATGACATTTGAGAACTATAAATACAAAACCTACATTTTTGATGAATGAAAGTATTGATGAACCTGAAACCCCACCCCTCCCCTTAATTGAGGGATGGGCTTTCGAATGAACCCACCCTAAAGATGCTATGTGCTTCGAGCAAAGAGATACAATGATTTAAACTTTTTGGCCTGAAGGGTTCTAAGGTTTTTCATATATTACTTTGGCCATGAGGGTCACACAGGGATGCAACCACTATGTACCCCCACTAAAGTGACCATGGCCTTTCCAACGAGCCTAATGTTGTTTGTGCCTAATGTAGTTTGTGCGTCCTTGCCTTGCAGAGATACTTTAATGCCAGAGGTCACATTTTATGGACTCATAAATCTAGAATGGAGGGTAGAGCGGTCACAATTCTTATGCC
>NW_027666899.1:0-22500 GCF_963457725.1 Sprattus sprattus | reverse complement strand
CTTTCGTCCGTCTTGCGCCGGTCCAAGAATTTCACCTCTAGCGGCGCAATACGAATGCCCCCGGCCGTCCCTCTTAATCATGGCCCTGGTTCCGAAAACCCACAAAATAGAACCGGAGTCCTATTCCATTATTCCTAGCTGCGGTATTCAGGCATGCTGCGGCCTGCTTTGAACACTCTAATTTTTTCAAAGTAAACGCTCCGGGCCCCGTCGGACACCCAGTTAAGGGCATCCGGGGAGCGCCGGGAGACAGGGGTACGGGACAGACGGTAGCACGCCTCGCGGCGGACCGCCAGCCCACTCCCGACATCCAACTACGAGCTTTTTAACTGCAGCAACTTTAAAATACGCTATTGGAGCTGGAATTACCGTGGCTGCTGGCACCAGACTTGCCCTCCAATGGGTCCTCACCCATGGGTTTAGGATACGCTCATTCCAATTACAGGGCCTCGAAAGAGACCTGTATTGTTATTTTTCGTCACTACCTCACCGTGTCGGTAATGGGTAATTTGCGCGCCTGCTGCCTTCCTTGGATGTGGTAGCCGTTTCTCAGGCTCCCTCTCCGGAATCGAACCCTGATTCCCCGTTACCCGTGGTCACCATGGTAGGCGCCGAAAGTACCATCGAAAGTTGATAGGGCAGACATTCGAAAGACACGTCGCCGCCGCCGAGGGCGCGCGATCTGCCCAAGGTTATCTAGAGTCACCAAAGCGGAACGGGGACCGAAAGCCCCCGGATGGGTTTTTGGATCTGATAAATGCACGCATCCGCAGCCCCCCGTGAGGGGAGCCAGTGTAAAAGACGGTACTTTTTCCGAACCAAAAAGGGACCGGGCCGTCTGGAAGGCTTCGAGTGAATTCTTCTCTCGCTTTGATTTGCTGAAAACGTAACAGTTTATTAAAACATCTCTCTTTTTAATACCTCTTTATCTGACTCCATTTCTAGTCTGACCCCACTCTTTGAGGAGCTCAGTCTTAGCTCCGTATTTCGAATGCATATAAATACCGGGTTTGGTAGGCTGATCTCCAACTCATTTAATTGTATACCTATCGTCTGTAATATGAAAACCTCCCTTACTTTTTAATAATCGGTTTTGTCTCGGACTAATGTCGCTTAGGATAATGCCACAGCTGATTGACATACCCACGGCACAGGCTGTAACTATTCTGGGTAACTAACTCAGAGGTCCTATACTGCTGCTACGGGACCTTACAGCTTGATAGTTGACCTGGTCCAGGGACGGGTGCCTGACTGAAGTACGATCCCGTATAACCATTCAATCTAGAGCAGATGCTGTTCGGTAAACCCTCACTATATAATACCACTAACAGTTCAGTAGAACATGTCTAGCCCAGGTGAGGATAGCCAGTTGCCTCGCAGGTTTACGCTTACGGCCACTGTGGGTCTGGAGCCACCTCTAGTTCGACTTCTGCGGAAACACCGTACCTGAGAGTACTTCTCTGATTAAGAATTTCTTAAGAGGGCAAAGTGGGTCAGTATATAATAATTTATTATAACAAGCACAAGTTACTTAATTACAGTACATCCAATCAAGTATGAAAATGAAGAACTAAAGCTAACCTAAAGAATACTTAGTCTAAAATACTACACGAAACATAAAAACACTTAAAGAACATGAACATACCTAGCTGCTGCGAAATGACTATACTCACACGTGTGTGAGGGAGATCTGAAGACAGAAGACTCCAAGAGCTTTGTCTGTCTTACCCTTAAATACCCATTTTCGTCCTGCATCTAAACCTAATGATAACCCCCCTTAACAGGATGTTTCTCAAGATGAGATTCACACATTAACAACCAAATGGAGGGAATTCCCTCCCCCTCTATTCAGGGGCATCTTCGCCCTCTCACAGAGGCCAAAAGGATCAAGTCTCTGTTACCTATGTTTTCCTTAATATATACAGCTGTAGAACTGAGACCATTTTCCCACTCAGATTGAGACCATTAAAATGAGTCCAAACATCATGCAGAAATCACTTTCTAATATCACATTAAGTTTGACCCTCTCATCCTCATTGTCCTGTTCCTAGTTTTGACCAACAGGAACAGAGATCTGAGATAAGAGTCTCTGCAGGGGGCTGGGAAGATCAACACAACACCAACACAACAGGGCACCATAAAACAACCCCCAGTCCCACCAAATGACTTAATTAACAGAAGAATAATGCCATCTGTGATTTTCCACTTCAAAGAGCCATTTCATCCTTACACCAGTCAGCGCTCGTTTGCATGTATTAGCTCTGGAATTGCCACAGTTATCCAAGTACGGGTGGGAGCGATCAAAGGAACCATAACTGATTTAATGAGCCATTCGCAGTTTCAATGTCACGCCGTGTGCACTTAGACCTGCATGGCTTAATCTTTGAGACAAGCATATGTTACTGGCAGGATCAACCAGGTAGCTGCAGACAACCGGTGCAGAGCGGTGACCTCCCCGAAGGGAAGCCGCCACCCCCGTGGGAGTGTTGTGCATGCAGAGAGGTGTGGACCAACTCTGAGCGAGAGGGTACCGGGAGGACTTGGAGATAGCGTTTCAAGGCAGACCGGGGGGTTGGGGCAGTGAGTAGCCGGAGCCAACATCGCCTTTCCCGCCGCGGCCACCTGCTTCGGACGGCTCGGGTAGACGTCTGAGTCTCGCTAGAGAGGGGTTCGGCGCGGTGACAGAGAGATCCGTAGAGCCCTCGGCGTCCCCGGCCTGGAGGCTGACCGCGGTGGCGGGGAGGTGGGACCTGTGAGACAGGGTGCCTCCCCTGGCGGGTCACGGTTTCCAATCGGTCAGAAGGTATAGGAGAGGAGAGGGAGGAGAGTGTGGTCAACAGTCCGCTTCAAACCGCTTGAAAATCGGACACTCAGAGGCTGAGTTACCTCTCGTGGAACTTTTTTTATTTAAGTCCACTTTTTTAGGGTGCTCTCGATTTCGCGCCGTCACCGGTGGCAAAACCTCTTTCTGTGATCCTCCAGGCCTTAGGGGGATTTTCAGAAGGTGTCCGAGAAAGGTGCATGGTCGTCGGACTGACCGTTTTCGGTCGGGAGGGTATTTTGTGGAGCCCTCGCCACCACCCTCAACTTTTTCGTACCCATGGTTAACCAAAACCCTACCCATGGTTAACCAAAATGGACTTAGAAAAAATCCACAGTTTTCAGACCTCCAGAGGGGTAGGACCCTGCTCAAAGGTGTCCGAGAATACTGCACCTTCAGCGGACATGCCATGAGCCTCTAGACCCCTCTATATCCTCCAGGAGGACCAGGATTTGAGGAACATGTGTCCGAGAACAGTGCACCTTCAGCGGACTGGCCCTGAGCAGCTACACCCCTGGTTACATCCTCCACAGGCACCAGGATGTGACAGAATGTGTCCGAGAATAGGTCACCTTCAGCGGACATGCCTTGAGCCTCTAGACCCCTACATATCCTCCGGGAGAGGGAGGAGAGTGTGGTCAACAGTCCGCTTCAAACCGCTTGAAAATCGGACACTCAGAGGCTGAGTTACCTCTTTGTGGAACTTTTTTTATTTTTCGTTCTGAGCCTAAGTCCACTTTTTTAGGGTGCTCTCGATTTTGCGCCGTCACCCGGTGGCAAAACCTCTTTCTGTGATCCTCCAGGCCTTAGGGGGATTTTCAGAAGGTGTCCGAGAAAGGTGCATGGTCGTCGGACTGACCGTTTTCGGTCAGAAGGGTATTTTGTGGAGCCCTCGCCACCACCCCCAACTTTTTCGTACCCATGGTTAACCAAAACCCTACCCATGGTTAACCAAAATGGACTTAGAAACAATCCAGAGTTTTCAGACCTCCAGAGGGGTAGGACCCTGCTCAAAGGTTTCCGAGAATACTGCACCTTCAGCGGACATGCCATGAGCCTCTAGACCCCTCTATATCCTCCAGGAGGACCAGAATTTGAGGAACATGTGTCCGAGAACAGTGCACCTTCAGCGGACTGGCCATGTGCAGCTACATCCCTAGTTACATCCTCCACAGGCACCAGGATGTGACAGAATGTGTCCGAGAATAGGTCACCTTCAGCGGACTGGCCATGTGCAGCTACACCCCTAGTTACATCCTCCACAGGCACCAGGATGTGAACATAATGTGTCTGAGGACAGAGCACCATCAACGGACTCTTTACCAGCTTCGAGTCCCTTGTTTTCGACTTCCAGAGGCACCATAATGTCAAAAACATGTGTCCGCCAAAGATGCACCATCAACGGACTCTCTGCGAGCTTCGAGTCCCTTGTTTTCGAATTCCAGATGCACCATAATGTCAAAAACATGTGCCCGAGAAAGATGCACCATCAACGGACTCTCTATGAGCTTCTGGGGCCTTGTTACAATCCTCCAGGAGGCTTCTGAAAAGGATCTCTCTAGTCCCGAGATGGTACCCGGTGGCAAAACCTCTTTTTGGCATCCTCCAGGCTTAAGGGGAATCCTCAGAGAGTGTCCGAAAAAAGTGCACTGTCGTCGGACTGACCGTTTTGGCTCGGGAGGGTAGGCCATGGAGCTCGCGCCAGCACCCCCAACTTTTTTTTACCCATGGTTAACCAGTAATTATGAGTCTCTTAAGGTTCCATAAGAGAGTCATACTATGACTCTGATGGAAAAGTAACTATGACTCTCTTAAGGTTTTCATTAGTCTCTTAAGGTTTTCATTAGTCTCTTAAGGTTTTCATTAGTCTCTTAAGGTTTTCATTACTCTCTTAAGGTTTTCATTAGTCTCTAGAGACACACAGAGACACTGCCCAGTGTGTTGGGTTCACATACTGGGAGGCCTACAGACACACACACCTCCCCAGACAGGCCTAAGAAGCCTCCTGTCTATTAAAGGTCCCCAAAGGTCAGAGAGACACACAGAGAGCTCCAAACACTGCCCAGTGTGTTGGGTTCACTTACTGAGAGGCCTACAGACACACACACCTCCCCAGACAGGCCTAAAAAGCCTGCTGTCTATTAAAGGTCCCCAAAGGTCAGAGAGACACACAGAGAGCTCCCATTACTGCCCAGTGTGTTGGGTTCACTTACTGGGAGGCCTACAGACACACACACCTCCCCAGACAGGCCTAAGAAGCCTCCTGTCTATTAAAGGTCCCCAAAGGTCAGAGAGACACACAGAGAGCTCCAAACACTGCCCAGTGTGTTGGGTTCACTTACTGGGAGGCCTACAGACACACACACCTCCCCAGACAGGCCTAAGAAGCCTGCTGTCTATTAAAGGTCCCCAAAGGTCAGAGAGACACACAGAGAGCTCCCAGCACTGCCCAGTGTGTTTTGTTCACTTACTGGGAGGCCTACAGACACACACACCTCCCCAGACAGGCCTAAGAAGCCTGCTGTCTATTAAAGGTCCCCAAAGGTCAGAGAGACACACAGAGAGCTCCCAGCACTGCCCAGTGTGTTGTGTTCACTTACTGGGAGGCCTACAGACACACACACCTCCCCAGACAGGCCTAAGAAGCCTGCTGTCTATTAAAGGTCCCCAAAGGTCGGAGAGACACACAGAGAGCTCCCAGCACTGCCCAGTGTGTTGGGTTCACTTACCGGGAGGCCTACAGACACACACACCTCCCCAGACAGGCCTAAGAAGCCTGCTGTCTATTAAAGGTCCCCAAAGGTCAGAGAGACACCCAGAGAGCTCCAAACACTGCCCAGTGTGTTGGGTTCACTTACTGGGAGGCCTACAGACACACACACCTCCCCAGACAGGCCTAAGAAGCCTGCTGTCTATTAAAGGTCCCCAAAGGTCAGAGAGACACACAGAGAGCTCCAAACACTGCCCAGTGTGTTGGGTTCACTTACTGGGAGGCCTACAGACACACACACCTCCCCAGACAGGCCTAATTAGCCTGCTGTCTATTAAAGGTCCCCAGAGGTCAGAGAGACACACAGAGAGCTCCAAACACTGCCCTGTGTACTGTATTAAGTCACAGCAACCCCCAATGGCTCACACTTGTCTCCCTTTAGGCCCAAAAATTCTGCCTGCTATTAAAGCTCTCTGAGGGCCCCACAGACACACACAGAGCTCCCAGCACTGCCCAGCACTAACCCTAACCCCCAGTACTGCCCTCAGCCCCAGCCCACTGTCCCCAAACACAGTGAGCTTCATGAGGCTCCCACAGACACACACAGAGCTCCCAGCACTGCTGGACGTCTAACTTTGGTCGCCATTGAATTCTAGATAGCTCGCTCCGTTTCTCGCTTGCCGCCACAGCCTTCAGACGATCAGTCATCAGCACAAGTTCGCCTCATGAAAACCGGAGATTCATACCGATCTGCCACGCCCCACTGTGTGGTGTGTTTGTTTAGTGTGTAGCGCAGTTGCACTACGGGGTGTTGAGCTGCTTATTATGTGTAGGTTTTTAAGGATGCAATGTGTCGAGCCTTATAGAGTCGAGCCTTCCTCTTGAGCCAGAGAGACCTATGTGACAAGAACCGAGTTGCTTCATGTGGGGTTCGATCCTACGATTTTCAGGTGGTTTCGTCGAAACTAACACCTTTAATGGGTGGTTTCACCGAGACTTGCCCTTCGCGGGGTTCGAACCTGTGCTTCTCAGGTACCTCAGCCACTAATATGCCTCTCCCCACTCATCCGGGGCAAATTCTCGCTAGAGAAGGGTTCGGCGCGGTGACAGAGAGCTCCGTAGAGCCCTCGGCGTCCCCGGCCTGGAGGCTGACCGCGGTGGCGGGGAGGTGGGACCTGTGAGACAGGGTGCCTCTCCTGGCGGGTCACGGTTTCCAATCGGTCAGAAAGTTTAGGAGAGGAGAGGGAGGAGAGTGTGGTCAACAGTCCGCTTCAAACCGCTTGAAAATCGGACACTCAGAGGCTGAGTTACCTCTCGTGGAACTTTTTTTATTTTTCGTTCTGAGCCTAAGTCCACTTTTTTAGGGTGCTCTCGATTTCGCGCCGTCACCCGGTGGCAAAACCTCTTTCTGTGATCCTCCAGGCCTTAGGGGGATTTTCAGAAGGTGTCCGAGAAAGGTGCATGGTCGTCGGACTGACCGTTTTCGGTCGGGAGGGTATTTTGTGGAGCCTCCGCCACCACCCCCAACTTTTTCGTACCCACGGTTAACCAAAACCCTACCCATGGTTAACCAAAATGGACTTAGAAAAAATCCACAGTTTTCAGACCTCCAGAGGGGTAGGACCCTGCTCAAAGGTGTCCGAGAATACTGCACCTTCAGCGGACATGCCATGAGCCTCTAGACCCCTCTATATCCTCCAGGAGGACCAGGATTTGAGGAACATGTGTCCGAGAACAGTGCACCTTCAGCGAACTGGCCCTGAGCAGCTACACCCCTGGTTACATCCTCCACAGGCACCAGGATGTGACAGAATGTGTCCGAGAATAGGTCACCTTCAGCGGACATGCCTTGAGCCTCTAGACCTCTATATATCCTCCGGGAGAGGGAGGAGAGTGTGGTCAACAGTCCGCTTCAAACCGCTTGAAAATCGGACACTCAGAGGCTGAGTTACCTCTTTGTGGAACTTTTTTTATTTTTCGTTCTGAGCCTAAGTCCACTTTTTTAGGGTGCTCTCGATTTCGCGCCGTCATCCGGTGGCAAAACCTCTTTCTGTGATCCTCCAGGCCTTAGGGGGATTTTCAGAAGGTGTCCGAGAAAGGTGCATGGTCGTCGGACTGACCGTTTTCGGTCGGGAGGGTATTTTGTGGAGCCTCCGCCACCACCCCCAACTTTTTCGTACCCATGGTTAACCAAAACCCTACCCATGGTTAACCAAAATGGACTTAGAAAAAATCCACAGTTTTCAGACCTCCAGAGGGGTAGGACCCTGCTCAAAGGTGTCCGAGAATACTGCACCTTCAGCGGACATGCCATGAGCCTCTAGACCCCTCTATATCCTCCAGGAGGACCAGGATTTGAGGAACATGTGTCCGAGAACAGTGCACCTTCAGCGAACTGGCCCTGAGCAGCTACACCCCTGGTTACATCCTCCACAGGCACCAGGATGTGACAGAATGTGTCCGAGAATAGGTCACCTTCAGCGGACATGCCATGAGCCTCTAGACCCCTATATATCCTCCGGGAGAGGGAGGAGAGTGTGGTCAACAGTCCGCTTCAAACCGCTTGAAAATCGGACACTCAGAGGCTGAGTTACCTCTTTGTGGAACTTTTTTTATTTTTCGTTCTGAGCCTAAGTCCACTTTTTTAGGGTGCTCTCGATTTCGCGCCGTCACCCGGTGGCAAAACCTCTTTCTGTGATCCTCCAGGCCTTAGGGGGATTTTCAGAAGGTGTCCGAGAAAGGTGCATGGTCGTCGGACTGACCGTTTTCGGTCGGGAGGGTATTTTGTGGAGCCTCCGCCACCACCCCCAACTTTTTCGTACCCATGGTTAACCAAAACCCTACCCATGGTTAACCAAAATGGACTTAGAAAAAATTCACAGTTTTCAGACCTCCAGAGG
The DNA here is from genome assembly GCF_963457725.1 of Sprattus sprattus. Taxonomy (NCBI): domain Eukaryota; kingdom Metazoa; phylum Chordata; class Actinopteri; order Clupeiformes; family Clupeidae; genus Sprattus; species Sprattus sprattus. The sequence continues at coordinate 14,069 of NW_027666899.1, read as the reverse complement.
GGTAGGACCCTGCTCAAAGGTGTCCGAGAATACTGCACCTTCAGCGGACATGCCATGAGCCTCTAGACCCCTCTATATCCTCCAGGAGGACCAGGATTTGAGGAACATGTGTCCGAGAACAGTGCACCTTCAGCGAACTGGCCCTGAGCAGCTACACCCCTGGTTACATCCTCCACAGGCACCAGGATGTGACAGAATGTGTCCGAGAATAGGTCACCTTCAGCGGACATGCCTTGAGCCTCTAGACCTCTATATATCCTCCGGGAGAGGGAGGAGAGTGTGGTCAACAGTCCGCTTCAAACCGCTTGAAAATCGGACACTCAGAGGCTGAGTTACCTCTTTGTGGAACTTTTTTTATTTTTCGTTCTGAGCCTAAGTCCACTTTTTTAGGGTGCTCTCGATTTCGCGCCGTCATCCGGTGGCAAAACCTCTTTCTGTGATCCTCCAGGCCTTAGGGGGATTTTCAGAAGGTGTCCGAGAAAGGTGCATGGTCGTCGGACTGACCGTTTTCGGTCGGGAGGGTATTTTGTGGAGCCTCCGCCACCACCCCCAACTTTTTCGTACCCATGGTTAACCAAAACCCTACCCATGGTTAACCAAAATGGACTTAGAAAAAATCCACAGTTTTCAGACCTCCAGAGGGGTAGGACCCTGCTCAAAGGTGTCCGAGAATACTGCACCTTCAGCGGACATGCCATGAGCCTCTAGACCCCTCTATATCCTCCAGGAGGACCAGGATTTGAGGAACATGTGTCAGAGAACAGTGCACCTTCAGCGAACTGGCCCTGAGCAGCTACACCCCTGGTTACATCCTCCACAGGCACCAGGATGTGACAGAATGTGTCCGAGAATAGGTCACCTTCAGCGGACATGCCTTGAGCCTCTAGACCTCTATATATCCTCCGGGAGAGGGAGGAGAGTGTGGTCAACAGTCCTCTTCAAACCGCTTGAAAATCGGACACTCAGAGGCTGAGTTACCTCTTTGTGGAACTTTTTTTATTTTTCGTTCTGAGCCTAAGTCCACTTTTTTAGGGTGCTCTCGATTTCGCGCCGTCATCCGGTGGCAAAACCTCTTTCTGTGATCCTCCAGGCCATAGGGGGATTTTCAGAAGGTGTCCGAGAAAGGTGCATGGTCGTAGGACTGACCGTTTTCGGTCGGGAGGGTATTTCGTGGAGCCTCCGCCACCACCCCCAACTTTTTCGTACCCATGGTTAACCAAAACCCTACCCATGGTTAACCAAAATGGACTTAGAAAAAATCCACAGTTTTCAGACCTCCAGAGGGGTAGGACCCTGCTCAAAGGTGTCCGAGAATACTGCACCTTCAGCGGACATGCCATGAGCCTCTACACCCCTCTATATCCTCCAGGAGGACCAGGATTTGAGGAACATGTGTCCGAGAACAGTGCACCCTCAGCGGACTGGCCCTGAGCAGCTACACCCCTGGTTACATCCTCCACAGGCACCAGGATGTGACAGAATGTGTCCGAGAATAGGTCACCTTCAGCGGACATGCCATGAGCCTCTAGACCCCTATATATCCTCCGGGAGAGGGAGGAGAGTGTGGTCAACAGTCCGCTTCAAACCGCTTGAAAATCGGACACTCAGAGGCTGAGTTACCTCTTTGTGGAACTTTTTTTATTTTTCGTTCTGAGCCTAAGTCCACTTTTTTAGGGTGCTCTCGATTTCGCGCCGTCACCCGGTGGCAAAACCTCTTTCTGTGATCCTCCAGGCCTTAGGGGGATTTTCAGAAGGTGTCCGAGAAAGGTGCATGGTCGTCGGACTGACCGTTTTCGGTCGGGAGGGTATTTTGTGGAGCCTCCGCCACCACCCCCAACTTTTTCGTACCCACGGTTAACCAAAACCCTACCCATGGTTAACCAAAATGGACTTAGAAAAAATCCACAGTTTTCAGACCTCCAGAGGGGTAGGACCCTGCTCAAAGGTGTCCGAGAATCCTGCACCTTCAGCGGACATGCCATGAGCCTCTAGACCCCTCTATATCCTCCAGGAGGACCAGGATTTGAGGAACATGTGTCCGAGAACAGTGCACCTTCAGCGAACTGGCCCTGAGCAGCTACACCCCTGGTTACATCCTCCACAGGCACCAGGATGTGACAGAATGTGTCCGAGAATAGGTCACCTTCAGCGGACATGCCTTGAGCCTCTAGACCTCTATATATCCTCCGGGAGAGGGAGGAGAGTGTGGTCAACAGTCCGCTTCAAACCGCTTGAAAATCGGACACTCAGAGGCTGAGTTACCTCTTTGTGGAACTTTTTTTATTTTTCGTTCTGAGCCTAAGTCCACTTTTTTAGGGTGCTCTCGATTTCGCGCCGTCATCCGGTGATAAAACCTCTTTTTGTGATCCTCCAGGCCTTAGGGGGATTTTCAGAAGGTGTCCGAGAAAGGTGCATGGTCGTCGGACTGACCGTTTTCGGTCGGGAGGGTATTTTGTGGAGCCTCCGCCACCACCCCCAACTTTTTCGTACCCATGGTTAACCAAAACCCTACCCATGGTTAACCAAAATGGACTTAGAAAAAATCCACAGTTTTCAGACCTCCAGAGGGGTAGGACCCTGCTCAAAGGTGTCCGAGAATACTGCACCTTCAGCGGACATGCCATGAGCCTCTAGACCCCTCTATATCCTCCAGGAGGACCAGGATTTGAGGAACATGTGTCCGAGAACAGTGCACCTTCAGCGAACTGGCCCTGAGCAGCTACACCCCTGGTTACATCCTCCACAGGCACCAGGATGTGACAGAATGTGTCCGAGAATAGGTCACCTTCAGCGGACATGCCATGAGCCTCTAGACCCCTATATATCCTCCGGGAGAGGGAGGAGAGTGTGGTCAACAGTCCGCTTCAAACCGCTTGAAAATCGGACACTCAGAGGCTGAGTTACCTCTTTGTGGAACTTTTTTTATTTTTCGTTCTGAGCCTAAGTCCACTTTTTTAGGGTGCTCTCGATTTCGCGCCGTCACCCGGTGGCAAAACCTCTTTCTGTGATCCTCCAGGCCTTAGGGGGATTTTCAGAAGGTGTCCGAGAAAGGTGCATGGTCGTCGGACTGACCGTTTTCGGTCGGGAGGGTATTTTGTGGAGCCTCCGCCACCACCCCCAACTTTTTCGTACCCATGGTTAACCAAAACCCTACCCATGGTTAACCAAAATGGACTTAGAAAAAATTCACAGTTTTCAGACCTCCAGAGGGGTAGGACCCTGCTCAAAGGTGTCCGAGAATACTGCACCTTCAGCGGACATGCCATGAGCCTCTAGACCCCTCTATATCCTCCAGGAGGACCAGGATTTGAGGAACATGTGTCCGAGAACAGTGCACCTTCAGCGAACTGGCCCTGAGCAGCTACACCCCTGGTTACATCCTCCACAGGCACCAGGATGTGACAGAATGTGTCCGAGAATAGGTCACCTTCAGCGGACATGCCTTGAGCCTCTAGAACTCTATATATCCTCCGGGAGAGGGAGGAGAGTGTGGTCAACAGTCCGCTTCAAACCGCTTGAAAATCGGACACTCAGAGGCTGAGTTACCTCTTTGTGGAACTTTTTTTATTTTTCGTTCTGAGCCTAAGTCCACTTTTTTAGGGTGCTCTCGATTTCGCGCCGTCATCCGGTGGCAAAACCTCTTTCTGTGATCCTCCAGGCCTTAGGGGGATTTTCAGAAGGTGTCCGAGAAAGGTGCATGGTCGTCGGACTGACCGTTTTCGGTCGGGAGGGTATTTTGTGGAGCCTCCGCCACCACCCCCAACTTTTTCGTACCCATGGTTAACCAAAACCCTACCCATGGTTAACCAAAATGGACTTAGAAAAAATCCACAGTTTTCAGACCTCCAGAGGGGTAGGACCCTGCTCAAAGGTGTCCGAGAATACTGCACCTTCAGCGGACATGCCATGAGCCTCTAGACCCCTCTATATCCTCCAGGAGGACCAGGATTTGAGGAACATGTGTCCGAGAACAGTGCACCTTCAGCGAACTGGCCCTGAGCAGCTACACCCCTGGTTACATCCTCCACAGGCACCAGGATGTGACAGAATGTGTCCGAGAATAGGTCACCTTCAGCGGACATGCCTTGAGCCTCTAGACCTCTATATATCCTCCGGGAGAGGGAGGAGAGTGTGGTCAACAGTCCGCTTCAAACCGCTTGAAAATCGGACACTCAGAGGCTGAGTTACCTCTTTGTGGAACTTTTTTTATTTTTCGTTCTGAGCCTAAGTCCACTTTTTTAGGGTGCTCTCGATTTCGCGCCGTCATCCGGTGATAAAACCTCTTTCTGTGATCCTCCAGGCCTTAGGGGGATTTTCAGAAGGTGTCCGAGAAAGGTGCATGGTCGTCGGACTGACCGTTTTCGGTCGGGAGGGTATTTTGTGGAGCCTCCGCCACCACCCCCAACTTTTTCGTACCCATGGTTAACCAAAACCCTACCCATGGTTAACCAAAATGGACTTAGAAAAAATCCACAGTTTTCAGACCTCCAGAGGGGTAGGACCCTGCTCAAAGGTGTCCGAGAATACTGCACCTTCAGCGGACATGCCATGAGCCTCTAGACCCCTCTATATCCTCCAGGAGGACCAGGATTTGAGGAACATGTGTCCGAGAACAGTGCACCTTCAGCGAACTGGCCCTGAGCAGCTAAACCCCTGGTTACATCCTCCACAGGCACCAGGATGTGACAGAATGTGTCCGAGAATAGGTCACCTTCAGCGGACATGCCATGAGCCTCTAGACCCCTATATATCCTCCGGGAGAGGGAGGAGAGTGTGGTCAACAGTCCGCTTCAAACCGCTTGAAAATCGGACACTCAGAGGCTGAGTTACCTCTTTGTGGAACTTTTTTTATTTTTCGTTCTGAGCCTAAGTCCACTTTTTTAGGGTGCTCTCGATTTCGCGCCATCATCCGGTGGCAAAACCTCTTTCTGTGATCCTCCAGGCCATAGGGGGATTTTCAGAAGGTGTCCGAGAAAGGTGCATGGTCGTAGGACTGACCGTTTTCGGTCGGGAGGGTATTTCGTGGAGCCTCCGCCACCACCCCCAACTTTTTCGTACCCATGGTTAACCAAAACCCTACCCATGGTTAACCAAAATGGACTTAGAAAAAATCCACAGTTTTCAGACCTCCAGAGGGGTAGGACCCTGCTCAAAGGTGTCCGAGAATACTGCACCTTCAGCGGACATGCCATGAGCCTCTACACCCCTCTATATCCTCCAGGAGGACCAGGATTTGAGGAACATGTGTCCGAGAACAGTGCACCCTCAGCGGACTGGCCCTGAGCAGCTAAACCCCTGGTTACATCCTCCACAGGCACCAGGATGTGACAGAATGTGTCCGAGAATAGGTCACCTTCAGCGGACATGCCTTGAGCCTCTAGACCCCTATATATCCTCCGGGAGAGGGAGGAGAGTGTGGTCAACAGTCCGCTTCAAACCGCTTGAAAATCGGACACTCAGAGGCTGAGTTACCTCTTTGTGGAACTTTTTTTATTTTTCGTTCTGAGCCTAAGTCCACTTTTTTAGGGTGCTCTCGATTTCGCGCCGTCACCCGGTGGCAAAACCTCTTTCTGTGATCCTCCAGGCCTTAGGGGGATTTTCAGAAGGTGTCCGAGAAAGGTGCATGGTCGTCGGACTGACCGTTTTCGGTCGGGAGGGTATTTTGTGGAGCCTCCGCCACCACCCCCAACTTTTTCGTACCCATGGTTAACCAAAACCCTACCCATGGTTAACCAAAATGGTCTTAGAAAAAATCCACAGTTTTCAGACCTCCAGAGGGGTAGGACCCTGCTCAAAGGTGTCCGAGAATACTGCACCTTCAGCGGACATGCCATGAGCCTCTAGATCCCTCTATATCCTCCAGGAGGACCAGGATTTGAGGAACATGTGTCCGAGAACAGTGCACCTTCAGTGGACTGGCCCTGATCAGCTACACCCCTGGTTACATCCTCCACAGGCACCAGGATGTGACAGAATGTGTCCGAGAATAGGTCACCTTCAGCGGACATGCCTTGAGCCTCTAGACCCCTATATATCCTCCGGGAGAGGGAGGAGAGTGTGGTCAACAGTCCGCTTCAAACCGCTTGAAAATCGGACACTCAGAGGCTAAGTTACCTCTTTGTGGAACTTTTTTTATTTTTCGTTCTGAGCCTAAGTCCACTTTTTTAGGGTGCTCTCGATTTCACGCCGTCATCCGGTGGCAAAACCTCTTTCTGTGATCCTCCAGGCCTTAGGGGGATTTTCAGAAGGTGTCCGAGAAAGGTGCATGGTCGTCGGACTGACCGTTTTCGGTCGGGAGGGTATTTTGTGGAGCCTCCGCCACCACCCCCAACTTTTTCGTACCCATGGTTAACCAAAACCCTACCCATGGTTAACCAAAATGGACTTAGAAAAAATTCACAGTTTTCAGACCTCCAGAGGGGTAGGACCCTGCTCAAAGGTGTCCGAGAATACTGCACCTTCAGCGGACATGCCATGAGCCTCTAGACCCCTCTATATCCTCCAGGAGGACCAGGATTTGAGGAACATGTGTCCGAGAACAGTGCACCTTCAGCGAACTGGCCCTGAGCAGCTACACCCCTGGTTACATCCTCCACAGGCACCAGGATGTGACAGAATGTGTCCGAGAATAGGTCACCTTCAGCGGACATGCCTTGAGCCTCTAGACCTCTATATATCCTCCGGGAGAGGGAGGAGAGTGTGGTCAACAGTCCGCTTCAAACCGCTTGAAAATCGGACACTCAGAGGCTGAGTTTCCTCTTTGTGGAACTTTTTTTATTTTTCGTTCTGAGCCTAAGTCCACTTTTTTAGGGTGCTCTCGATTTCGCGCCGTCACCCGGTGGCGAAACCTCTTTCTGTGATCCTCCAGGCCTTAGGGGGATTTTCAGAAGGTGTCCGAGAAAGGTGCATGGTCGTCGGACTGACCGTTTTCGGTCGGGAGGGTATTTTGTGGAGCCTCCGCCACCACCCCCAACTTTTTCGTACCCATGGTTAACCAAAACCCTACCCATGGTTAACCAAAATGGTCTTAGAAAAAATCCACAGTTTTCAGACCTCCAGAGGGGTAGGACCCTGCTCAAAGGTGTCCGAGAATACTGCACCTTCAGCGGACATGCCATGAGCCTCTAGATCCCTCTATATCCTCCAGGAGGACCAGGATTTGAGGAACATGTGTCCGAGAACAGTGCACCTTCAGTGGACTGGCCCTGATCAGCTACACCCCTGGTTACATCCTCCACAGGCACCAGGATGTGACAGAATGTGTCCGAGAATAGGTCACCTTCAGCGGACATGCCTTGAGATTCTAGACCCCTATATATCCTCCGGGAGAGGGAGGAGAGTGTGGTCAACAGTCCGCTTCAAACCGCTTGAAAATCGGACACTCAGAGGCTAAGTTACCTCTTTGTGGAACTTTTTTTATTTTTCGTTCTGAGCCTAAGTCCACTTTTTTAGGGTGCTCTCGATTTCACGCCGTCATCCGGTGGCAAAACCTCTTTCTGTGATCCTCCAGGCCTTAGGGGGATTTTCAGAAGGTGTCCGAGAAAGGTGCATGGTCGTCGGACTGACCGTTTTCGGTCGGGAGGGTATTTTGTGGAGCCTCCGCCACCACCCCCAACTTTTTCGTACCCATGGTTAACCAAAACCCTACCCATGGTTAACCAAAATGGACTTAGAAAAAATTCACAGTTTTCAGACCTCCAGAGGGGTAGGACCCTGCTCAAAGGTGTCCGAGAATACTGCACCTTCAGCGGACATGCCATGAGCCTCTAGACCCCTCTATATCCTCCAGGAGGACCAGGATTTGAGGAACATGTGTCCGAGAACAGTGCACCTTCAGCGAACTGGCCCTGAGCAGCTACACCCCTGGTTACATCCTCCACAGGCACCAGGATGTGACAGAATGTGTCCGAGAATAGGTCACCTTCAGCGGACATGCCTTGAGCCTCTAGACCTCTATATATCCTCCGGGAGAGGGAGGAGAGTGTGGTCAACAGTCCGCTTCAAACCGCTTGAAAATCGGACACTCAGAGGCTGAGTTACCTCTTTGTGGAACTTTTTTTATTTTTCGTTCTGAGCCTAAGTCCACTTTTTTAGGGTGCTCTCGATTTCGCGCCGTCATCCGGTGGCAAAACCTCTTTCTGTGATCCTCCAGGCCTTAGGGGGATTTTCAGAAGGTGTCCGAGAAAGGTGCATGGTCGTCGGACTGACCGTTTTCGGTCGGGAGGGTATTTTGTGGAGCCTCCGCCACCACCCCCAACTTTTTCGTACCCATGGTTAACCAAAACCCTACCCATGGTTAACCAAAATGGACTTAGAAAAAATCCACAGTTTTCAGACCTCCAGAGGGGTAGGACCCTGCTCAAAGGTGTCCGAGAATACTGCACCTTCAGCGGACATGCCATGAGCCTCTAGACCCCTCTATATCCTCCAGGAGGACCAGGATTTGAGGAACATGTGTCAGAGAACAGTGCACCTTCAGCGAACTGGCCCTGAGCAGCTACACCCCTGGTTACATCCTCCACAGGCACCAGGATGTGACAGAATGTGTCCGAGAATAGGTCACCTTCAGCGGACATGCCTTGAGCCTCTAGACCTCTATATATCCTCCGGGAGAGGGAGGAGAGTGTGGTCAACAGTCCTCTTCAAACCGCTTGAAAATCGGACACTCAGAGGCTGAGTTACCTCTTTGTGGAACTTTTTTTATTTTTCGTTCTGAGCCTAAGTCCACTTTTTTAGGGTGCTCTCGATTTCGCGCCGTCATCCGGTGGCAAAACCTCTTTCTGTGATCCTCCAGGCCTTAGGGGGATTTTCAGAAGGTGTCCGAGAAAGGTGCATGGTCGTCGGACTGACCGTTTTCGGTCGGGAGGGTATTTTGTGGAGCCTCCGCCACCACCCCCAACTTTTTCGTACCCATGGTTAACCAAAACCCTACCCATGGTTAACCAAAATGGACTTAGAAAAAATCCACAGTTTTCAGACCTCCAGAGGGGTAGGACCCTGCTCAAAGTTGTCCGAGAATACTGCACCTTCAGCGGACATGCCATGAGCCTCTAGACCCCTCTATATCCTCCAGGAGGACCAGGATTTGAGGAACATGTGTCAGAGAACAGTGCACCTTCAGCGAACTGGCCCTGAGCAGCTACACCCCTGGTTACATCCTCCACAGGCACCAGGATGTGACAGAATGTGTCCGAGAATAGGTCACCTTCAGCGGACATGCCTTGAGCCTCTAGACCTCTATATATCCTCCGGGAGAGGGAGGAGAGTGTGGTCAACAGTCCTCTTCAAACCGCTTGAAAATCGGACACTCAGAGGCTGAGTTACCTCTTTGTGGAACTTTTTTTATTTTTCGTTCTGAGCCTAAGTCCACTTTTTTAGGGTGCTCTCGATTTCGCGCCGTCATCCGGTGGCAAAACCTCTTTCTGTGATCCTCCAGGCCATAGGGGGATTTTCAGAAGGTGTCCGAGAAAGGTGCATGGTCGTAGGACTGACCGTTTTCGGTCGGGAGGGTATTTCGTGGAGCCTCCGCCACCACCCCCAACTTTTTCGTACCCATGGTTAACCAAAACCCTACCCATGGTTAACCAAAATGGACTTAGAAAAAATCCACAGTTTTCAGACCTCCAGAGGGGTAGGACCCTGCTCAAAGGTGTCCGAGAATACTGCACCTTCAGGGGACATGCCATGAGCCTCTAGACCCCTCTATATCCTCCAGGAGGACCAGGATTTGAGGAACATGTGTCCGAGAACAGTGCACCCTCAGCGGACTGGCCCTGAGCAGCTAAACCCCTGGTTACATCCTCCACAGGCACCAGGATGTGACAGAATGTGTCCGAGAATAGGTCACCTTCAGCGGACATGCCTTGAGCCTCTAGACCCCTATATATCCTCCGGGAGAGGGAGGAGAGTGTGGTCAAAAGTCCGCTTCAAACCGCTTGAAAATCGGACACTCAGAGGCTGAGTTACCTCTTTGTGGAACTTTTTTTATTTTTCGTTCTGAGCCTAAGTCCACTTTTTTAGGGTGCTCTCGATTTCGCGCCGTCACCCGGTGGCAAAACCTCTTTCTGTGATCCTCCAGGCCTTAGGGGGATTTTCAGAAGGTGTCCGAGAAAGGTGCATGGTCGTCGGACTGACCGTTTTCGGTCGGGAGGGTATTTTGTGGAGCCTCCGCCACCACCCCCAACTTTTTCGTACCCATGGTTAACCAAAACCCTACCCATGGTTAACCAAAATGGTCTTAGAAAAAATCCACAGTTTTCAGACCTCCAGAGGGGTAGGACCCTGCTCAAAGGTGTCCGAGAATACTGCACCTTCAGCGGACATGCCATGAGCCTCTAGATCCCTCTATATCCTCCAGGAGGACCAGGATTTGAGGAACATGTGTCCGAGAACAGTGCACCTTCAGTGGACTGGCCCTGATCAGCTACACCCCTGGTTACATCCTCCACAGGCACCAGGATGTGACAGAATGTGTCCGAGAATAGGTCACCTTCAGCGGACATGCCTTGAGCCTCTAGACCCCTATATATCCTCCGGGAGAGGGAGGAGAGTGTGGTCAACAGTCCGCTTCAAACCGCTTGAAAATCGGACACTCAGAGGCTAAGTTACCTCTTTGTGGAACTTTTTTTATTTTTCGTTCTGAGCCTAAGTCCACTTTTTTAGGGTGCTCTCGATTTCACGCCGTCATCCGGTGGCAAAACCTCTTTCTGTGATCCTCCAGGCCTTAGGGGGATTTTCAGAAGGTGTCCGAGAAAGGTGCATGGTCGTCGGACTGACCGTTTTCGGTCGGGAGGGTATTTTGTGGAGCCTCCGCCACCACCCCCAACTTTTTCGTACCCATGGTTAACCAAAACCCTACCCATGGTTAACCAAAATGGACTTAGAAAAAATCCACAGTTTTCAGACCTCCAGAGGGGTAGGACCCTGCTCAAAGGTGTCCGAGAATACTGCACCTTCAGCGGACATGCCATGAGCCTCTAGACCCCTCTATATCCTCCAGGAGGACCAGGATTTGAGGAACATGTGTCAGAGAACAGTGCACCTTCAGCGAACTGGCCCTGAGCAGCTACACCCCTGGTTACATCCTCCACAGGCACCAGGATGTGACAGAATGTGTCCGAGAATAGGTCACCTTCAGCGGACATGCCTTGAGCCTCTAGACCTCTATATATCCTCCGGGAGAGGGAGGAGAGTGTGGTCAACAGTCCTCTTCAAACCGCTTGAAAATCGGACACTCAGAGGCTGAGTTACCTCTTTGTGGAACTTTTTTTATTTTTCGTTCTGAGCCTAAGTCCACTTTTTTAGGGTGCTCTCGATTTCGCGCCGTCATCCGGTGGCAAAACCTCTTTCTGTGATCCTCCAGGCCTTAGGGGGATTTTCAGAAGGTGTCCGAGAAAGGTGCATGGTCGTCGGACTGACCGTTTTCGGTCGGGAGGGTATTTTGTGGAGCCTCCGCCACCACCCCCAACTTTTTCGTACCCATGGTTAACCAAAACCCTACCCATGGTTAACCAAAATGGACTTAGAAAAAATCCACAGTTTTCAGACCTCCAGAGGGGTAGGACCCTGCTCAAAGTTGTCCGAGAATACTGCACCTTCAGCGGACATGCCATGAGCCTCTAGACCCCTCTATATCCTCCAGGAGGACCAGGATTTGAGGAACATGTGTCAGAGAACAGTGCACCTTCAGCGAACTGGCCCTGAGCAGCTACACCCCTGGTTACATCCTCCACAGGCACCAGGATGTGACAGAATGTGTCCGAGAATAGGTCACCTTCAGCGGACATGCCTTGAGCCTCTAGACCTCTATATATCCTCCGGGAGAGGGAGGAGAGTGTGGTCAACAGTCCTCTTCAAACCGCTTGAAAATCGGACACTCAGAGGCTGAGTTACCTCTTTGTGGAACTTTTTTTATTTTTCGTTCTGAGCCTAAGTCCACTTTTTTAGGGTGCTCTCGATTTCGCGCCGTCATCCGGTGGCAAAACCTCTTTCTGTGATCCTCCAGGCCATAGGGGGATTTTCAGAAGGTGTCCGAGAAAGGTGCATGGTCGTAGGACTGACCGTTTTCGGTCGGGAGGGTATTTCGTGGAGCCTCCGCCACCACCCCCAACTTTTTCGTACCCATGGTTAACCAAAACCCTACCCATGGTTAACCAAAATGGACTTAGAAAAAATCCACAGTTTTCAGACCTCCAGAGGGGTAGGACCCTGCTCAAAGGTGTCCGAGAATACTGCACCTTCAGCGGACATGCCATGAGCCTCTAGACCCCTCTATATCCTCCAGGAGGACCAGGATTTGAGGAACATGTGTCCGAGAACAGTGCACCCTCAGCAGACTGGCCCTGAGCAGCTAAACCCCTGGTTACATCCTCCACAGGCACCAGGATGTGACAGAATGTGTCCGAGAATAGGTCACCTTCAGCGGACATGCCTTGAGCCTCTAGACCCCTATATATCCTCCGGGAGAGGGAGGAGAGTGTGGTCAAAAGTCCGCTTCAAACCGCTTGAAAATCGGACACTCAGAGGCTGAGTTACCTCTTTGTGGAACTTTTTTTATTTTTCGTTCTGAGCCTAAGTCCACTTTTTTAGGGTGCTCTCGATTTCGCGCCGTCACCCGGTGGCAAAACCTCTTTCTGTGATCCTCCAGGCCTTAGGGGGATTTTCAGAAGGTGTCCGAGAAAGGTGCATGGTCGTCGGACTGACCGTTTTCGGTCGGGAGGGTATTTTGTGGAGCCTCCGCCACCACCCCCAACTTTTTCGTACCCATGGTTAACCAAAACCCTACCCATGGTTAACCAAAATGGTCTTAGAAAAAATCCACAGTTTTCAGACCTCCAGAGGGGTAGGACCCTGCTCAAAGGTGTCCGAGAATACTGCACCTTCAGCGGACATGCCATGAGCCTCTAGATCCCTCTATATCCTCCAGGAGGACCAGGATTTGAGGAACATGTGTCCGAGAACAGTGCACCTTCAGTGGACTGGCCCTGATCAGCTACACCCCTGGTTACATCCTCCACAGGCACCAGGATGTGACAGAATGTGTCCGAGAATAGGTCACCTTCAGCGGACATGCCTTGAGCCTCTAGACCCCTATATATCCTCCGGGAGAGGGAGGAGAGTGTGGTCAACAGTCCGCTTCAAACCGCTTGAAAATCGGACACTCAGAGGCTAAGTTACCTCTTTGTGGAACTTTTTTTATTTTTCGTTCTGAGCCTAAGTCCACTTTTTTAGGGTGCTCTCGATTTCACGCCGTCATCCGGTGGCAAAACCTCTTTCTGTGATCCTCCAGGCCTTAGGGGGATTTTCAGAAGGTGTCCGAGAAAGGTGCATGGTCGTCGGACTGACCGTTTTCGGTCGGGAGGGTATTTTGTGGAGCCTCCGCCACCACCCCCAACTTTTTCGTACCCATGGTTAACCAAAACCCTACCCATGGTTAACCAAAATGGACTTAGAAAAAATCCACAGTTTTCAGACCTCCAGAGGGGTAGGACCCTGCTCAAAGGTGTCCGAGAATACTGCACCTTCAGCGGACATGCCATGAGCCTCTAGACCCCTCTATATCCTCCAGGAGGACCAGGATTTGAGGAACATGTGTCCGAGAACAGTGCACCCTCAGCGGACTGGCCCTGAGCAGCTAAACCCCTGGTTACATCCTCCACAGGCACCAGGATGTGACAGAATGTGTCCGAGAATAGGTCACCTTCAGCGGACATGCCTTGAGCCTCTAGACCCCTATATATCCTCCGGGAGAGGGAGGAGAGTGTGGTCAACAGTCCGCTTCAAACCGCTTGAAAATCGGACACTCAGAGGCTAAGTTACCTCTTTGTGGAACTTTTTTTATTTTTCGTTCTGAGCCTAAGTCCACTTTTTTAGGGTGCTCTCGATTTCACGCCGTCATCCGGTGGCAAAACCTCTTTCTGTGATCCTCCTAGCCTTAGGGGGATTTTCGGAAGGTGTCCGAGAAAGGTGCATGGTCGTCGGACTGACCGTTTTCGGTCGGGAGGGTATTTTGTGGAGCCTCCGCCACCACCCCCAACTTTTTCGTACCCATGGTTAACCAAAACCCTACC
>NW_027666900.1:87500-91318 GCF_963457725.1 Sprattus sprattus | reverse complement strand
ACACCGCTGCACAGCCATCTACATGATTACATAAATATAGATTAATGATTATTTATGATTACATAAATATAGACATTATGTGTGTTTTAAAACTTGCAGCTCTGTATGGTAACATTTCAGTGTTATAATTTCTATCTGTCAGTCGATAGTTTTTCTCTTGTCCAGAAGCAAGGGCGTTTCTTAAAGCTACGTGCTTTTACTACTGTATTGATCTGTGTGTGTGCTGTGTACACACACACACACACACACACACACACACAGACATAGTTGACGTCACCACAGTATGGTTACACACACACACACACACATAATTGATGTCACCACAGTTTGGTCTCACACATACCAGTGTGCACGTGTGCCCGGCTAACGTAACCACAGTTTCAGGGACGTGCACAGGGGGGGGGGGGGGGGGGGGGGGAAGTTCAGGCTAAAATCTTAGACTGTTTTGGCCCAAATGTGGCACTGTTCTGGCCGAAATCTAGTGAAGATGTGGCACAGATTTCAAAGCAGCTTCTAGTGAACGTCTGTTGTGCTAAGAGACGCGTTGCGTTGTGCGTTTGGGTGCGTCGTACATTCAGGTGCGTTGTGCGATTGTATGAGAACTGTGCCGGTGTGGGTAAACAGACCAGTCTTTATGAGAGTGTGCAAATGCCCGTGCAGGTATTGAGCTTATTATTGTGTTGACACATTGGGGTCAGTCTGACGCCAGGGCTGACGGCGTGGCTGAGAGAGCAGAACGGTGCCGTATTATTCCACTGTGACGGGCAAACCACAGAGACAGCAGTCTCACACTTCCCTCTGCCAAATGCACACAACGTCCTCAAATATGCATGAGATCACACACCACACTATAATCCACGTACACGCTGGGTCACGCACACACTACCTTTAGCAGCCACTACTGCACAACCTTTCAAATGATAACATACACAATCTCTCCGACACACACAAACACAATGTGCCACATGCCACGCACACACACACACACACACACACACACACACAAACACACACACACACACACACACACACACACACACACACACACACACACACACGAACACACACACACCACATGAATCACAAACATGCACCTCTGGAACTCAAACACAACACTCTTAAATACTCATAAACTCATAAACTCACATTGAGAATGCAACTTGCATCAGACACATACACCTTTAAAATACATATTCATCACTTATTCCCCTCTGTCCTATTCTGTCTCTTTCTCTTTTATCTTTCTCCTTCTCTTTCTCTTTCTCTTTCCCTCCCTCCTTCTCTTTCTCTTTCTCTTTCTCTCCGCTCCTCTTCTCTTCCCGCCTGACCCCTTTCCCTTTTCAAATTGTCTGAATCCCAAATAGGATTCTGCTCCTCCCTTCAGCAGTCCCTCTTTATCCCTCTCTTTCTAGCTCCCTCTTGGTCTCTTCTTTCCTTCTCTCTCCTCTCTCTTTCTCTCTCTCTCTCTCTCTCTCTCTCTCTTTCTCTTTCTCTTTCTCTTTCTCTCTCTGTCAATATGAGATTTTTTTTCTAGTAGAAGCTGTTTTGTATTTCAGTCACACCTTTTGCATGGAACATGACAATATCTCTCATGTATTCAAAAAGAGCTGAAGCATGAAATCAAACAGGTAGAGTCTTAACAATGCTGAGGGCGCTGGTCAAGAGTGAATATTTCAAGGCCACGTCAGAGAATTACACAACCTGGCTGTCCTATGTGCCTCTTTGGGTAAGAAAATAGGCCAATCACACCAGCCACCACCAAAATCTCAAAACAAAATCTGGATAAATAGATTATTACAAATATAACTCACAATGGCCATACATTTAGAAGATTAAGACGTCACCCGTGTCCATTTTGTGTCCGTTACCAAACAGTAATGCCAATAATCATATATTTTCCAGATGCAGGAGGCTGTGTTTTAAAGCTATAGCTTTCAGAGATGCCTCTGTTTTACTGCTGGGACGTCTGTGATCCCTCTGCCTAGACTCATTAGTGTATACAAATACAAATACAGTCCCCATCAGCACTCTCTCACACACACACACACACACACACACACACAGCACTCTCTCCATCCTTCATTTTAATATGGCTCCAGGATTTCTGCATCATTCTTCTTTTCCTTTTTTTTTTGACTTCTTTACCATTTCTCTCTCTCTCCTCTCTCTCTCTCTCTTACGCTTATCCCTTTCTTTGTTTTTAGGCTTCCCAAGGATGGCTCCATTCATCTTGGCTCTTGGAGTCAGCAAACCCTCTCTCTCTCTACAACTCCTCCAATCCCCTCTTTCCCTTCTGTCCATATCTCCCCGCTCTCTTTTTTCTCTCTCTTTCCTCATGTCTTCCCATCTCCCCCTCCCTCTCTCTGTTATTTATTTTCTCTTCATCCCTCTGTTGTTCTCTCAATCTTTCTTTGCGCCACTATCATTCTGTCACTCTTCCTGTCACCGTTCTTTTTGACTCTCTGTGTGTGTTTTTTCATTTCTCCCTGTCTCTCTGTCTCTCTGTGTTTTGCTCCTTCATTCATCTCGCCATCATTCTCTCTCTCTTTCTCTCTTCCTGTATTTATCCATCTATCCCTCATTCTGTCACCCCCTTTCTTCATCACTCTGTCTTTCCCAGTGTCTCACCATCTCATTAACTCTCTGATTCTCTCCTCCCTTCATGTCTTCACTGTTCACTTCTCCTTTTTTCTTTGTCTCTCCATCTCTCCCCCCCCCCCCGCTGTCTCTGTCACCTTCATTTCTGCATCCTTCCATCATTTTTTTCATCCCTTCCTCTCCCTCTCCCTCAGTCTCTCTCTATATCGTTCCGCTATCTTTTTTAGTTTTTTTTTTTTACCCCTTCCTCTATGGCTGTCCTTACTGCTTATCTGCTGTTCCTGTACTTACTTAATCTCCCTTCTCGGGCGCTTTTGCAAAGACAGTTCTGGAGCAACTTCAAAATCTCATTAAGGCTCCTGTGAAGGTTCACGCACAGGACCATGCATAGACATTTTTGGGGGGGCAAGGTGCTCAAGCTACAACGAATCGCGTCCCTTTCAACGATAGTTATTTATCAAAAACAAAGAAACCTACAGCAGCGTCCTTATTCAATGAAATAATTTAAGGTTTCAAGTGAGCTTTAGCCTAATAGGCCTTTACTGTAATAATATCCCATAGCATAACTATGAGGAGTTGGATCAAGTTGATCGTTTCTCACAGCTCTATCAGTGCTCCACAAGACAGGAGTGACCGATAGATTAACGTTTCAGATATCCTGTAGTTACTTTGTTTATGTCTTAGCTTGCTAACATTTTAACCTGACACTGCAAATGTTGTATCTATTATCCAACTGTGATTATAATCGTCTCCATTTTAAATTTGCCATTGTGAACAGAACAAAACTCTCTCGGGAACATTTCCATAATACAATTTGATTGTCTGACACCTGTGCTGGACTATTTCCATAACGTGATTTGATTGGCTAGCGCCTGGGCTGCAAAATTTCCCTAACATGATTTAATTGGCTAGCGCCTGTGCTGGAATATTGCAATAACGTGATTTGATTGGCTAGTGCCTCTGTTGGATAATTTCCATTGCACGATTTGATTGGCTAGCGACTGTGCCTGCCACTTGAAAAGCTAAACTTTTCTCAACTTTCTAGCACACGCAGACACAAGCAGGCGCAAGCATCAGTTCGACAACGCATGACATCAACCCATTCAAAGTGAATGAGAAGCATCTCCATTGAAGCCTCCAACTCGAACATGTGAGTTCCCCGTAACCGTGGTTGCTGTAGTAGTGTGGAGCAATATCTTGCATATCTTTTACCATCTGTT
>NW_027666900.1:65000-85000 GCF_963457725.1 Sprattus sprattus | reverse complement strand
TTCAACAGAGTTTTTTAAATACATTTTCTAGTAGTTTTTAAAGTTATTGTACTAGTAACTTGAAATGGCAATGGGAAATGACAGAAGTTAACAACGTTACAGCGTAACAACGACATGAAGTTAACAACGTTGACAACATGTAGGGATATTCGCCATCCCTGCACAGCAGCACTTGCGTTTTACTTAGGTAACACAGTGAACAACTTTACTGACTGCTAGCTTAGCAAAAGAGAAACATACTCGGACAACATCTTCTCCGTTGGCTGTCTTTCTTCACTGCTTGCAACTAACTCAGCCGTTTATTCAAAAAACACACATAAAGCATGGTAGTGGTGCGCGTGCACCTGCATTGGCACTGACGTCATCACGTCATACACATTGATTGGATGCTGATTAACATGGCTTTGTCCATATAACAAAATATGCTTAACACTCCCACTCAAAGACATGTTTACAGCTCTCTCTCTCTGTAAAGTGGAAAACAAAAACAAAATACAAAAACTCTTTTGTACTGTACTCACAGTAAAAACTCAAAACAAAAATATTTCACATACTGGCAGTTCTGAAAACTTTAACAAAAGAAAAAATACGTTCTTCATTTCTTCATTACAATAATTTCAGCTGCCAGCTTCTATTACTCTCCAAACAAGTAACCCATGAATTTCTCAAATTTGACCTTTGACACTGGTTTGGTAAGCACATCAGCTACCATGTCTGCAGTAGGACAATAAACAACATTAATTTTCCCCTCTGTGTGTGCAGAACGTACAAAGTGATATTTTATATCCACATGCTTGCTTCTCTGCCTGCATACTGGGTTCTTAGATAACGCTATCGCCCCCTGGTTATCCTCATAGATTTTGACTGGTAAATGCTGATTATTACTATCCATTCCTTTCAGTAATTGAACAAGGTACATGCTCTCCTGAGTAGCGGCTGCTAGAGCCATGTACTCTGCTTCACAGCTAGATAGAGCTACGGTTGGCTGCTTCCTGCTCTTCCATGAGATTACTGCACTCGTTTCAGTTAAGCTGAAACAATATCCAGTGGTGCTCCTCCTGTCATTTTTGTCAGCTGCCCAATCAGCGTCACTATACGCCTCAAGCTGTAGGTTTTTCTCACATTTCCTGTAGTGTAATTCCTGATTCATAGTACCCTTTAAATATCTCAGTAAATGTTTCGCAGCAGTCCAATGCCGTTGCTTTGGTTCTGCCAGGTGTTGTGATAGTTTACTAACTATCCAACTCAAGTCAGGCCTAGTACAGGTCATGATGTATATCAAGCTACCCACTATCTCTCTGTAACCTGTGGAATCAATTACATCACCATCATTGTCAAAATGTAATTTCTGTTCAGATGGGGTGGGTCTCGGCTTGCATTCAGACATTCCAAATCTGGCTAACATTTTCTCAATGTGTCTCCTCTGTGTCATTTTGATTTCTCCATCTGTGTAGGTAAAATCAATACCTAGGAAGTGTTTAAGTGGACCCATATCCTTCATCTTAAACCTTCTCTCCAGCATTTCTTTCACATCTCTGAGTATTGTGTTGTCACTGGCTGCTATGATTAAATCATCAACCCACACTAACAGTATGACTTTCTCGTTCCCAGATTCCCTGGTGTAGACACAATGGTCAGCATCATTCTGTACAAAACCATTTCCCGTTAGGTGATCATGCAGCAACTTATTCCAGTTGCGACCGGACTGTTTTAACCCATACAAAGACTTGTTGAGTTTACACACAAGATGTTCACCTATTTTTGACTTGACCTCAAAACCTTCGGGTTGCTCCATATATACCTCACAGTCCATGGGAGCATGCAAGTAGGCAGTCTTTACATCCATTTGGTGAAGGATAAAATCCTCCTGCACGGCTACCTGCATCAATGCTCGGACAGAGGTCATATTGGCAGTGGGTGAAAAAGTCTCTTTGTAGTCAATCCCTTCCACCTGACCGTACCCCTTTGCCACATATCTGGCTTTACAAGTCTCAGATCCATCTGGGCCTTCTTTCACTGCATATACCCAGCGGCCTCCCACTGCTTGTTTACCCCGTGGCAGTGGTGTCAAAGTGAAAGTTTCATTCTCAGTTAAGGATTGCATCTCTTCTTTCATCGCATCACCCCACAACTTTGATTTTCCTGAATTAATTGCCTCACTAAACGTTTTAGGTACACCATAGGTCACTCTGTAGAAATAATCCACATTTTCTGTTTCATCATCACACTCTGCTTTACATTGGTACTCTTTCAGATATTCAGGGGCCTTTCTCTCCCTCATTCTCACAGGATACCTCTGTTCTATCTGCTCTTTCTCTGTACCATCTGTCTGAGTTGGGCCTGCCTCAGTGGTCTCCTCACTAGGCTCTCTAGTCTCCTCAGACTGTCCCTGATCTTTTCTCACTACCTGTGGTGTTGCATCTCCATAGCTCTCTGTATCATCCTCTATGTCATAACTGGTCTGCGTCTGGCTATCTGCGCTGCCTTTAGTGATCATTTTCACTAGCCTATGTTTTAGGACTTTTCCTGTCTCCGGGTAGTAGATGTTGTAAGCTGGGCTATACTTATCGTAGCCGACAAAGATCCCTTTGTCACACCTAGTATCCAGCTTCTTTTTGTCCTGCTTATACGTATAGCATTCAGATCCGAATATCTTCATATTAGACAGGTTTGGTGTTTTCCCTGTGAAAACATAGTAAGGTGTCTGCTCTAGACGCTTACTGTAACACCTGTTGCGAATCTGAGCTGCTGTTTGCACTGCGTATGTCCACAATTGCTTTGGGAGGTTACTCTCCAATAGCATACATCGTGCCATCTCGAATAAGGTTCTCCATCCTCTTTCGGCCGTCCCATTCTGATGGGGTGAGTAGGGTGCACTTGTCTCGTGCCTTATCCCATTACTCCTAAGTAAGGACTGAAACTCCTGTCCGGTAAATTCTGTACCGTTGTCACTCCTTATACACTTAATCTTTTCATAGGGAGCTACATCTGCTATGAATTTCTCTGTAGCTTGTGCTGCATAGCTTTTCGCCTTCAGAAAATAGGGAAAAATCATTCCGCTGTAATCATCAGTAAATGCTATTGCATACCTGTATCCATCTTTATCTGCTGGCTCTATAGGGCCGCACAAATCTGTGTGCACTAGCTCAAGTATGGCTGTAGCCTTTGCATCTGCCTGTCTGTTTCGGCTTTGTGTGAATTTGCCCTGTGTACATATTTCACAATTTTGGTTTGACTTATCATTTTTGCCCTTAATAGACATCCCTTCAACAACATTTTCCAACTTTGCAATGTCATCAAAATTGCAATGACCTAGTATTTTGTGCCACGTTTGCATATCATGACAACCATACACTTCATCAACATTTTCACTCTCGACTGTGCTAAGGTAATACAGCCTACCATACACATCCATTTTGAATTTTGTACCGTCCCTGTTGACCAGCCAGTCATCGCCATCTTTAAATCGGACCTCTGCGCCGTTGCCTGTCGCTGCCTTGACAGAAAAGATGTTCTGCGGGAACGATGGAATGTAGAGGGCCTGCTTGAGTCTCGTTCTCACGCGTTGCCCCTCGCTGTCCAGCAAGTAGACCTCGGCGTCTCCCCTCATCTTCGCCATTCCGCTCACCTTGCTTCCGTCGGCCAGCTCGATCATGTGGTCCTCCGGTCTGAAGCTCTTGTCCACCGTTTTGAACTTGGTGGCGTCGTTGATCATGTGCGATGTGGCCCCGCAGTCAACCATGAGCCCTCTCTTGTTTTCACCTTGCACTTGACAGTCACTCAACCTGAAGCAAAATGACGACTGTGCATCTGTCTGTTCATCCGCTTTCTTGAGTTGGTCACGACCTCGGCCGCGTCCACGACTGCGCCCTCTTCCTCTCTGTGGTGTGTCCCAAACTCGATCTTCTCTCCTCTGTTGTGCGTCGTTGGGACATGCTCGGGCCATGTGCCCTCGCTTGCCGCACGCGTAGCACTCCACCTCGGCCATGTCCACCTTCTTTCCACGACCTCTACCGCGCGCTTTGGTTGCCCCACTTGTTCTCATCACGTTGTCCTCGGTCACGTCTCCTCTTCCATATTTCTCAGTACTTTCATAGCTGCGCAGTTTACTTTTAAACTCGCCAAAAATCATGGCTTCATCTGCCTGTGTCACGTGCACAACGAATGGTTTGTAGGACTCCGGTAGCCCTTTCACCACCATAGCAATCATAAGTCCATCACTAATTCGTTCGTCTGCTCGTGTTAATGACGTGAAAATAGTCTCTGCTCGAATTATATATTCGGTAATTGTCTCGTCGCTAGCTTTGCAGAGAGAGGACAGTTCACAATACAGACTCACGACTCGTGGCTTGTCTTTGCCAACGTAATGCCTTCGAAGAATCTCCAACGCTTTCCTTCCGTCTCGTTCGGCTTCTCTCATAACCAACGATAAACTTTTGTTGTCCAATACTTGCACAAGTTCCGCATAAGCCTCACCATTCTTTGCCTCGTCTTCGGCGAGAGCTGCTTCGTCCTCATCGTCGATTTCAGGCGTCTCTGTGATGGTCTCCCTGAGACTACGGAGCTCCATGTGCGCTAGGAACCTTGTTTCCCAAAGTTCATAACTTTTCTCTTCGCCGTCGAATAAAAGTCTGCTCCATCTGTGACCCAAGTGACTGGGCCCATAACCTGTAGGGATATTCGCCATCCCTGCACAGCAGCACTTGCGTTTTACTTAGGTAACACAGTGAACAACTTTACTGACTGCTAGCTTAGCAAAAGAGAAACATACTCGGACAACATCTTCTCCGTTGGCTGTCTTTCTTCACTGCTTGCAACTAACTCAGCCGTTTATTCAAAAAACACACATAAAGCATGGTAGTGGTGCGCGTGCACCTGCATTGGCACTGACGTCATCACGTCATACACATTGATTGGATGCTGATTAACATGGCTTTGTCCATATAACAAAATATGCTTAACACAACACAACACTCGAAATTGAACATTAGGCCTACCAGAGATTAATGCGACTTCTGGTGCTGCATAGACTTGCTGATGGCCTTGTAGTCTGGCTCATATTCTGTGAGGTGAAGCTTCATGCAAGCATTGAGGCTTTCGTCGTTTAAACGCGAGCGCAGGTTCGTCTTTATATTTTTCATATGTGAGAAAGATTTCTCGCATGCATAAGTGGAACGGAACATGGGTAACACAGCAATACTAACATATTGCAATTTGCAATATGAAATGGGCAGTTCATTCCATGTTTTTAGAAGCAGTTCGTCTTGAGATGGAAGCTTTCCCATGTCAGTCCACTTGTGTTCGCTCGCAAGCTGTGCTCGCTGACGTGCGATTCCTTCCAGCTGATCGTTCAGTGATTTGAACTTGCCCACCCAGATGCCAGACGAGGTCAGGTCGGCAACCTCTATTTCGAAATCTCCGATAGAAGCACCAGGGATGCACAATACGTTTTTTCCTTTTCAATATTTTTCTCTAGCCTATCAACTTTAACAATGGAAGTTTTCTCGTTGACGGAAATGTAGGGAAATCTGTGATTTTGTTAGATATTGGCATGGCAACCAGCCGCGAATGTAACAATATTTTGCAGGCTATGGTTACGGAGTCAAGTGAGGTGGAAAGTTAAATTAAATAACTCAGATAGACCTACGTATTTGTCACGAAGCCTTGTCATTTTAATATAACTAGTATTGACTGTTATTTAAGCCTTCTACTAGGCCTAGGCTGATCCCTTGATTACACGTTTTTTTTCTCCGTGTTTTTCTCCAACCCATATCGTCCGAGAGCCCCGGCCATCAGCAAAAGAGCCAGTGGTGGCTCGCGAGCCATAGGTTCCCGACCCATGATCTACGGGGATGACTTCACACCTCAACCTGGACCGAGGTGAGACCCTACGCCAAAGACTAAAGACTGTTCCATACTGAACTTGTTATATTTATACCGTTTCAACTGGACCATCCCATGATGGACTGAACTGTCGTATTCATAAGCTGTATTCATTCTGTTTCTTCAAGTTCAGCCCAGAATCACTGAACTCCAAAATCTCCAGTGAGTTAACAGGGAACCTGCTAGATATAACCTGAACCGCTCATAGTGTGTAGGGCTGGGTCTTTTCTCATGGACTGTTTACAGAAAGCAGCTGCTGCAGATGGTGGGACTGCATGACCTTAGAGGTCTCCTCGAGCTTGTCTTACACACACAGGGACATGGAAAAGTTAATTAGCTTCATTACTCCACCCAGGATAGTTTCGTCCCCCCAGGATTGTGCGATCATGTGGATTCAGGATTTTCCCCAATTGCAATTGCAGGCTGCAATTTTCAAAATATTTCTACAAAATATCACAGCAATTTTAACTCTTTTTTTGAGAAATTCAGTCACTTCTGGCCACATCACGACAAATCGTCCCAAGATCCTGGAGGGACTGATGGTTGGCTACGCATTAAGAAAACCACATGAAAACACCCTGTGCATTAAGGAGATTTACTACTGCTGAATATGCATGGCTCTGTGGACTTTGGCCATATGTATGTAAAACTTTTGCTGTATAATGTGTGTATATATAAAATATGTGTGTGTATGTGTGTGTGTATATGCGTCTGCGTGTGTGTGTGCATGTGAGTGTGTGTCTGTGCGTGTTTGTGCGTGTCTGTGCGTGTTTTTGTGTGTGTGTGCGCGTGCGTGTGTGTGTGTGTGTGCGTGTGTGTGTGCATGTGTCTGTGCGCGTGTGTGTGTGTGTGTGTGTGTGTGTGTGTGTGTGTGTGCGTGTGTGTGTGTGTCTGTGCGTGCGCTCTGTCCAGGTCTGAGACAAAGTAGTTCAGACATTAGCATAACAAATGAGGTGTCAGGGCCAGTCTTGCTGCCCAGTGGGCCAAATGATTTCTCTGTCTGCACGCTGCCAAACACACTCAACTCTCCCTCACACACCCGTCATACACACACACACACACACACACACACACACACAGACAGGGCAATAACACAGACTGCTTATTGATTCTGATGAGATCTTCATCTCCAGGGTTATTAAAATATTGATTCCGTGAGGGTGCCGGCTAGAAGGTGTGTGACGAGAGGGGCAGGGTGAGTGTAAGGTGAGATGTGTGTGTGTGTGTGAGGAATGTATGAGGGGTGTGTGAGAGTTGAGTGTGTTTGTCTTATGAATGAAGGTATGTGTGTGTAGGTGTGTGTGAGAGAGAAATGTGTGTGTGTGTGTGTGTGTGAGAGAGAGAGAGAGAAAGGTGTGTGTGTGAAGTATGTGTGTGTATGAGGGAGAGAGAAAAGTGTGTGTGTATGAGAGAGAAAGAAAGGTGTGTGTGTGAAGTATGTGTGTGTACGAGGGAGAGAGAAAAATGTTTGTGTATGTGTGTATGAGAGAGAAAGAAAGGTGTGTGTGTGTGTATATGAGAGAGAGAGAAAGGTGTTGTGTGTGTATGAGAAAGAGAGAGGTGTGTGTGTGTATGAGAGAGGGAAAAAGGTGTGTGTGTGTGAGGTGAGACTAGAGGTGAGAGATGGTGTGTGAGATGAGAGGAGGCCTGGAGTTAAAGGTGCATTCTAGTTCCGGAGTAGAGCAGAGTGATGCATGGAGGCTGGCCAGGTGTGTCGTTCACCCCACCCCAGAAAAGGTGTCTCTGTATGTGTGGGCTCTTTTCAGTTTGACTCGCATTGTGTGTGAGTGTGGGCACGCGTGTGTACGTGTATGCGTGTGTGTACGTGTGTGTGTGTGCGCGCGCGCGCGTGTGTACGTGTGTGTGAGTGCACGTGTGTACGTGTATGTGTGCGTGTGTGTGTACGCGTGTGGGTGCGTGTGTGGATGGTGGGTGATCGAGCCTATGTTTTAGTTATGCCACCAATTGTGTTTGTGTGAGAGAGAGAGGGGGAAGACAGAGAGAGAAAGAGAGTGTGTGTGTGTTTGATAGAGAGAGAGAGAGTGTGTGTGTTTGATAGAGAGAGAGAGAGAGAGAAAGTTAGGGAGCAAGAGTGTGTGTGTGTGTGTGTGTGTTTGATAAAGAGAGAAAGAGAGAGACTGATTGCATCTGATAATTGGAATTTGAGATGCAAACGTTGGATTGGGCTGATTTGTGAGAGGCTGCCGTGAGTGTCGATGCTCTCTGCTCATTTGTCCTCTGGCTCTGCTGGCCTCAGGGAAGGACATCCTCGTCACCATTTGCATTTCAAAGCTTTGCGCTGCTATCGGCGAAAACCTGCTGGACCACTGGAGGCAGACACTGACCTGGTGATGAGGTGTGTCTCTGCCCACCGGACTGACCTGGTGAAGGGGGCTTGTCTCTGCCAAACGCACTGACCGAGTGACGAGGTGTGTCTGTGGTCACCGGACTGACCTGGTGACGAGGTGTGTCTGTGGTCACCGGACTGACCTGGTGACGAGGTGTGTCTGTGGTCACCGGACTGACCTGGTGACGAGGTGTGTCTCTGGCCACCGGACTGGCCTGGTGACGAGGCGTGTCTCTGGCCGACGGACTGGCCTGGTGACGAGGCGTGTTTCTGGCAAACGGACTGACTAGTGACGGGGCGTGTCTCTAGCCACCGGACTGGCCTGGCGACGAGGCGTTTTCTGGCCACGGGGCTGGGCCCTCTGAACAGCCAAGGAGTACTAAGCATATAATGTTTACCATCACATGAACTAGGTGGGTTGTACTCACTGGTGTTGGTGAAACTAATCATCTTTAAGAGCTGTGTAGTGCATTGGGGGTATCTAGACATGCCCCTACAATGTCCCTACAATTAATCCATTCATTCACTCAGTCAGTCACTCATTCACTCAAACACATTCAATGCCTTGACAAAGGAGTACGGTTGATAAACCACTCTTGGAGAAAAAATATGAATTGTAGGTAGTGACAGTGGTACAGGAGGTAGTAAAGTTGTTTAGTAATCAGAAGATTGCTAGATCAATTCCCTGTCGATGTCGAAGCGTCCTTGAGCAAGACACTGAACCCCTAATTGCTCCTGATATGTGCAGTGTGCCATCAGTGTAAATGTAAAATGTGTATACAATGTGGATAAAAGCGTCTGCTAAATGACTAAATGTAATGTAAATGTTAAAAAAAGCCGTGGGTTTATTTTCACAAGCACCCCCACCCCCGGGTGTTGCTTCAGCTCTGCTGGTGGCCAGAACAGGCGAGTGCAAACCAGGACGCCCTTTGAGACCCCTCACATCCTCCTGCAGAGAGCCGTGTGGCCCGTCAGGTCGGGTGAAGCTCTCGCTCCGTCACTCACAGATTGAAATGGCCCTGTTCCTCTTCCCCGGTGAAGACAATCAGACAATCAAGCGCCGCCTCACCCCACGAGAGCGACCCCAATTAAGGAGGCACAGAGATTAGCAGAGGAAATGAATACCTGCCTTAATCTTAAATCCCAGCGGTCCCCTCTCCTCCGCCCCCCCACCCCCGCCCCCCTCCTGCTCTCACCCCTTCCCTTCACTTCCTGCCCTGTCCTTTACCTCCTCTCTCGCGCTATCTGTTCCTTTCTCTCTTTCTCACTTTCTGTGTCTATTTCCCTACCTCTTCGTCTTTTCCACTCTATCTTTTGTTTCCCTCTGTTCCATTCTCTTTATATCTCTCTTCCTCTCTCTCTCCTTTCCCTCTTACTCCCCATTCCTCTATCTCTCCCTCTCTTCTCTCCCTCTTCCCCTCTCTCTCTAGTATTCCTTTCTCTTCTTCTATCTCACCCTCTCTCTTCCCTCTCCCCTCCTTTCTTGTTCTTTCCCTCTTCCTCTCTCTCTCTCTCTCTCTTCTGTCCCTCCTTCTATCACACTCTCCTCCCAATCCCCTCTCTCTCTCTCTCTTCTGTCCCTCCTTCTATCACACTCTCCTCCCAATCCCCTCTCTCTCTCTCTCCCTAACCATGCATGTTCCTATCTGTCCATGGCGAACCGGACAGACAGGTGCCCAGCTCTGTCATCTATCTCCTCTCATTATCTCCTCCCGTGCGTTTCCTGTCCTTCTATCACACACTACCACCTGCACCCCCCCACCCCCCCCCCCCCCCCCCCCCCCCCCTCTCATGTATGTTCCTATCTGTCAATGGCGAACCGGACAGACAATAAGCATCCATGCTGCCCACCTCTGTCATCTATCTCCTCTCACTATCTCCTCCTGTGCGTTTCCTGTCCTCCGTCTCCATCTGTCACGTCTGTCACTTCCGTGCCTCTCAGATCCCTCCTGTTTGTCCACGGGGCCCCCAGGGGCCTCCTGATTAGCGCTGTCACAGCTGTCCTCTTATCGCCAGGAGGGAGGTGTGATCAACCCCTCCCCCCCCCCCCCCGCCACAGGGACGACAACAGCACGGTCCAGATTGATCGAACGCATGGTGGCACTCGCCCACTCATCCTGACAAGGAGGACACTTCCAGGAACGTCCACCTGCTCCTCCACACTCCTCTTTAGAAGGAGGACACTCCCAGGAACCTACACATGCTCCTTCACACTCCTTGTGAGAAGGAGGACCTCCCAGGAACCTCTAGCTGCTCCTCCACACTCCTCTTTAGAAGGAGGACACGTCCAGGAACCTCCACCTGCTCCTTCACACTCCTCGTGAGAAGGAGGACCTCCCAGGAACCTCTAGCTGCTCCTCCACACTCCTCTTTAGAAGGAGGACACTTCCAGGAACCTCCACCTGCTCCTCCACACTCCTCTTTAGGAGGACACTTCCAGGAACCTCCACCTGCTCCTCCACACTCCTCTTTAGGAGGACACTTCCAGGAACCTCCACCTGCTCCTCAACCCGGCATCAGACAGAGGAAGCATCAAGCGCCACTGGACCAGCACTGATGCTGTGTGTGAGTGTGAGTGTGAGTGCAAGTGTGAGCGAGGGCGTAAGTGTAAGCGCGGGCATGAGCGTGAATAAGAGTGTGGGCGTGGGCATGGGAGTGAGCGTGGGCCTGAGTGTGACTGTTTGAAAATTATATGATGTGTGTTCCGTGCCTCTGCCAAGATGGGAGTTGGGTGCTTTATAAGAACCCTTGAGAACCCGCCTGAATGCCCCTTTTTAATCCATACTATAACAACACTAGAGACTAGAGAGGTAATACAATCAAAAAGTATTTTCTGTTGAATACAGGGTACATGACATCAATTATAATGTTTACGACAGCTTGAAAATACACAACGTCATTATACCACCTTGCTAATTACGGCAAGCCAACGCTAATACCCCCAAGCAGGCCACTGAGTCATGTGCTGGCTTAATCCCTGAAGCGGTGGCTTTCAAACGGGGTGCCAGAGATTTCCTCTGTCTCCGGAAGCGCTGTGACAGAGAACATACAGTGGGGAGGATGTGCTATGTGCTATGTGTAGTTTATTAATTTCACACCAAGACAGAAATCTCATCACAGGAAGTGCCAGTATGAATATCAGCAGTGTCACACACACACACACACACACACACACACACACTGTGTGTGAGGAGGCTGAGGGATGCTCCACAACACACCACACTGATTTGCTCTCGGAGAGGAAACACAGGAACTAATCTGTTAAGGCTGTAGCTTGGAGAGTGAGCGGGTGAAACGATAAAACATGCCTGGCCTGGTGAACGCACATTTGCATCTCACTTACACATGAGACACACACAATTACACACACGGAGACACACACACAATTACACACACACAGAGAGACACACACACAATTACACACACACACACGCGCACAGAGACGCACACACATACACACACACACACACACACACAAATACACACACATGCAGACACACAAATACACATACCCACATACACAGACAGACACACGCAGACACAAAAATACACACACGCACACACACACACACACACAAATACACACAGACACACACACAAATACACACACACACAGACACACAAATACACAAACACACACACGCCGACACACACCCACACACACAGACAGATACACACAGACACACAAATACACACACAAACGCAGACACACACATGCATACAAAAACACAGGCACATACATGCACACAAATACACACACATGCAAACACACATACACAATTACAAAAGTACACACACTCACACACACCCGCCTCCACACTCACACAAATAAACACACATACACACACGTTTCTGCCCCTGACATCCTAACCTGTGGGCGTCTTGGCATCCTGAGAGTGAGAGTGAGGAGGCGAGGGAAAGGGGGAAAGAGAGGAGAGGAGAGGAGAGGAGAGGAACGGAAAGGCACGACACGGCGCAGCACGGAAACCCGCCACCATCCATCAGAAAGGTGTCAGCTGGGGTCTGTGTGTGAGTGTGTGTGTGTGTGTGTGTGTGAGGGTGTGTGTGTCACCTGGGGTCTGTGTCCTGACTTATCTCTGCGTTCTTCATCTCTCGCTGCGAGAATGCGGCACAATAAAACAACAAAGCCGACAGAGGCCTTGAACACGGAGCAGATGAGTGTCAGCGTGGGGAGACATTTTAAATCAATATGGCCACGGTCTCAGCATTCATCGCTATGCAGATACCAGAGAGAGCAGAGTGCAGGCAACGAGAGGAGGAAGAGGCAACGAGAAGAGGAAGAGGCAACGAGAGGAGGAAGAGGCAACGAGAGGAGGAAGTCTTGAGTTTTGAGGGGGGGGGGGGATTGTGGAGAAATGGAGGAGAGAAGGGGAGTGTGTGTGAGAGAGTTGAAGGAGAGCGATACCTCCTGAAACAAATGGGGAATGAGAGGGATTTGTGCCATTATCGCCATCATCAGTAGGACTGGGATGTTCACGTCTTTATTACTTCCATGCCTCCACTCCCCCCCAAAGTAATTTTCTGCTCCCTCAAGCCTCAGAGAGCGGGTCTGCATGCTCAAGCTAAAACTGTTATTTCCAATTAATTTGCAGAGAAGATAAAGCATGAGACGTCCTGCACGCCCGCCCGCCCCCCCCCCCTCCCCCTCCCCTCCATCACACACTTTCTCACACTCTCTCTCTCTCACACAGACACACACACACATCCACATACTCTGTGTGTGTCTTTCTCCTCCTTCTCCTCCTCCTCCTCCTCCTCCTCCACTCGCCATTTCTCTTTCTGTCCTCTGTCTGTTTGTCCTGGAGTCATTCTCATTGTGTGTGTGTATGTGTGTGTGTGTGTGTGTGTGTGTGTGTGTGTGTGTGTGTGTAGTGTGTGTGTGTGTGTGTGTGTGTGTGTAGTGTAGTGTGTGTGTGTGTGTGTGTGTGTGTGTGTCTGTTTGTCCTGGAGTCATTCTCAGTGTGAAAATAAACAACCGGCTGTCCTGTTGAAAATGAGCTAATCTAGCCTACTCATCTCATCGCCGTGTCTGTGTTGTGGCCTACAGGCCAACCCAAACATTATCATCTTTTCATCTCACACATGATTTGCAGCCCACCCCCCCCCCTTTCCCCCCCTTACCCAACAGAATGACCACCAGCAAATGGAGAAAATTATTTGGAGAAATGACTCATTTTTATTGTAAGGGGGGGATGGGAGTGCCTCTCCGTGTGAGGTCGTGTCTAAGAATAGCTGGTTTGGTAAAGCGGAGTCAACTGAAATATGGCATTTCATACATTTTGTGTCAATTCACAGACGGCTACAGCTGTCGGTTTTGATCTTTTAGTCTATTAGTACCAGATAATCCTTTGGGCTGACGGTCCTAGCAACACTGACTGGTTTCATACGACTCAGAAACTCTGTCTAAGCAGGGCTTTCCCAAATCATATTTATTTGTTTGGTTTCTGAAAGTCTATTAGTTACACTAGCTGTAGTTTGTTTGTTTTTGTTTTGGTTATGAGCAGCCATGTTGTTAGATGGTGTTAAACTGCCTGGTGTGTTTTGCCCTGTACGCCCCTGTGTGTGTCTCTTTCTCTCTCTGGGACTGGGGAAGGGGGTTTGACCTTGAATGGTTATGTTTCCTGGTAACCAGTGAGAGGTTGCCACAAAAGGTCACACAACCATCACAGTGATTTTCATTATAGCGCAACAAAATCTCACAATGCAACTTTAGACCAGATGTGGATGTCATTTTGGATTTTTATGATGTCCTGAAAATCAAGTGTAAGTGTTTTAAAATGTTTAAAATGTAAAGCATGGTTTGCCCCTGTGAATAAAAACCCAAAATGTTATGTTTTTCTTCATTGTATTGCACTGTACTGAGCTTACTGAAATCTCAGAGTGTAAAAAACGGATTCAAGTGCTTCCGATCAGACTGGTAAAATGGTCTATATTCTGTGTAAGAGTCTCTGTTTGAGCTAACGCAGTAATTTTTTGAGAACCTTCCTTGAAGAAAGCCTCACAGCAAAAGGTTTTGATATGGTAATCACACTTAATTGAAAATGCACAGAACTGGTCAATGACGTGACCAAGGATGTTAATTTGTGCCTTTCTCATCTTCCGCCCATTGTTACTGTAGTGTTACAAAGCTCGAAATAATTTCATGTTTCAGTAAGTGAATTCCGTGGCTTATTCCATGGTGTTGGACGAGGATGGAATTTTAATGTGTTCTTCCTCATTGTTTAACGTCTCTGTAAATGTTAGCATGGGAAGTTTCCAAACTTTTATGAAAGCTTAAGTGTAACAGCAATCCAAAATCATTTGTTCCTTGCCTCTGATTTAAGTTGTTTTTAATCTTCATCAAGGTGATTTGTCTCGTTTCTATTCCTTTCATGTGCACTCACATGGGTCTAACTCCATTAGCGGGAGTCTTAGTTGGAATAAAAATGGCGATCGATATCAGAGATGTTTGCGGGAGGTAAATTGTTTTTTGAACGCACCTACCCATTTCCCCTCTGAGGAAGACGTCTGTCTTTGCGCTTGGGCAGCCAAGCGTGCAGTCTCCACCCTTTCTTGTCTTGGGGCGTTCTCGTTCCTCTCTCTGTATGCAGGTGAACGGCCACAGCTGGACAGCAGTGAGGTGTGGTGCCAAAAACAAAGCGAACGTCTCTAGCAGAGCATGATTTGGGAAATTAGAAAACGCTCCGTCAGTTTAGGGGAAAACGCTGAGCGCTGGAACTTCACCAGGGCAATAAAAGATCACAGCACAAGGACAGAAAACAAAAACTCTTTGCTAGGTTTGAGGAATTCAAAGTTAGTCCTTAATTTCCTCTTACAGATTTAGAAGGAAAATGACACACTGTAGCCTCAAACTCTGTGGTACAACAAACCACACATTTGCACTCACTTGAATTAGTTCAACCAGTAAAAACAATTCACAATCCAATGGTAAATGGTCTGGTTCGATGTCCACATGCTCATCTTACTATAACAAGTAAACACCATCAACCAGAAGATGCTTATAATTGTACATAAACATAGCACAAAAAATAAGGACATTTGTGCTTGGTAGATTATTTCTTTGTTGTAACAAGGCTTCTTGGCAATAAATCGTATACCGTTGGAAAGCCTGTTTATTTCCCTCTTAAATGGTGCCACATTTGTAAGGAACATGCATTTGGGGGATGAGGGATGTGGTATGCGCCCATGAAAAATGATCCTCTCTGCCTCTGCCTGGTCACACATGGCTTGTCATCATTGGAGGCAATCTCAATGCAGAGAGATATCAAGATGAGATTCTGCAACCAGTGGCAATCCCATATCTCCACAGTCTGAGACCGAACTCTATCCTCCAAGATGTCAACGCTCACCCCCACAGAGGGGGGTTTATCAGAGACTGCCTCCAGAATTTGGGAGTTGAGAGGATGGAATGGCCTGCCAGCAGTCTTGCTTGTGGGATCAGCTTGGGCATGCTGTTCGTGCCAGAGTGACCAACAGAACCACGTTGGCTGCCTTGCGATAAATGCTGGTTGAAGAATAGGATGCCATCCCACAGCAGTGTGTGACCAGGCTGGTGACCAGCATGAGGAGGAGGTGCCAGGCTGTTGTGGCTGTGTATGGTTCTTCCACACCCCACTAAGGCTCCTGTTTGTTAAATTAATAAATTGTTAAATTGCCAATATGTCTTGATTCTTCAAACTTCAATCATCCAATCCACCAAACACCAAACAAGAGTCAATGGCAAAATAAGCTGTTTGGCAATGGAAGAGAAGATTTGGCAAAAATAATTATGGGCGCAACCCACATACTCAGCTCTTCTGCTCATCCCCCAAATGCATGTTCCTTACATTCGTGGCACCATTTAAAAGGGAAATAAACAGGCTTTCTAACGGTATAAGATAAATTGCCAAGAAGCATTGTTACAACAAAGAAATAATCTACCAAACACAAATTCAAACCTCAAACCCTCTATCTGTGAATACACAGTAAAGTGGGCCTTTAGTCTGCCTGACCCTCAGGAGCACTGGCTTTCATCTAGACATTTATCCAGGTTTTCAGTTATACAATATGGTATTTTATAGTTACCGCACAGGCGCACACACACACATTCACACACACATACACACGCACACACTCACAAACGCACAAACTCATGCACACACACATACACGCACATACACATACAGTACACATACATGCACACGCACACGCACACGCACACGCACACGCACTGCTCTCTCGTCCGTCTGTTACATTGTAATTTAGGTAAGGGTGGTTACTGCTGTGCCCCTAACTGTTAAACTAATTTACTCAAATTCACAAAAGAGTTCTTCTGCTCCCCCCTCCCAAGCCTAAATGTCCTGAAAAAAGGCTTTCTGCCTAATGCTTTTTCCTTTACGTACTTGCCGCTGGGCCATGTCCTCATAATGAGATAACCCAGCATAATAGAGGCTTTTTGAGTCCTCCAGGAGAGAGCCTTAGCTAATACCATTTGTCCGACTACGTGAGACACTCCCTCTGCATTCCATCCTGGGCATAGCTCTCTCAGGAGGGAACAGTAAATTGAAACATCCTTCTGAGACATGGGACCCAATCTTTAAATGTGTGTAGCCTTTAAATGATAACGCTTTCTTGGGCAAGAGAACGAGAGATTTGATAAAAGCTGTGGTGTTTGTCTGGGAGCGGGGAGGGCAATCTATTATTGGACATGTTACTGCACATCCCAAAAATGCTCTGCACTATTTGTTAGAGCCTTCTAGCTGGCAGTAAATCTCAGGGTTGACTCAGAGGTTTGAAATCATGCCTAAACGATTTGGTTGTTTTTTTTGTACGTGGATGTCAATCATTTAAAGGCCTTTATGTTTTATAAAATGTTTCCAAAATATAGTATTTTGCTGTATTTCTATTGAATGATGTTATATGTCTTATGCAGAGTCACATCTGCACCCACATATAAAACCCACAAAAATATATTAATTTTACCTCGGCCTTGCACCTTAAACTAAAAATAAGTTTAACATTAATTGAAAGGCAGCTTTCAGAATAATGTCAATTAGTGTAATAATGAAGCTAAATAGAATTAATTTAAATGACTATAGATCGACCTGTAATATATTTAGCTTCTTTAAGCCCACCAGCTGTGTGTGTGTGTGTGTGTGTGAGTGTGACTGTGTGTGTGTGTGTGTGTGTGTGTGTGTGTGTGTGTGTGTGTGTGTGTGAATGTGTGTGTGTGTGTGTGTGTGTGTGTGTGACTGTGTGTGTGTGTGTGTGTGTGTGTGTGTGTGTGTGTGTATGTATGTGTGTGTGAGTGTGTGTGTGAGTGTGAGTGTGAGAGGGTGTGTGTGTGTGAGTGTGTGAGATGACATCCTCAGGAAATGGCCTCAGGACACCCTGCTAGGAGCTTCGGACGGTGGCTCTGATCCCCTCAGGTCGCCGGTGGCCTGCGTCTCCTCCGGTTGTCCTCCGGTTGTGCCTGACTGGCCCTAATGAGTGGGCTTCATTAGGCTCTTTCATGGGGCCCAGCGAGCCCGCAGTAATGCGATCGCAGTAATGCGACCGCTGACGCGCCTGAGATAGTTATCTCTGCAGGGAGACCTGCATGTGTTTTAGGCAACCTTCAGGCGCTTTCTCCTCCCTAAAAACGCTCCCGCTGCAGAGACAGCATGGGCTCCCCTAAAAGCCCTCCGCTGTGCTCGTCTAATGTCGCTATCCCATAATTCCCTCTCTCTTTTCTTTTGCCCTCCTCATTCTTTCCTGTGTGTCCTCTTCCCTCTTTTCAGCTCCCCCTTCATTCCATTTCATAGTCATGACACTGATGTTAGCGGATTAAGCTCGGTTGAAATCTATAATTACTTGTCTAACTTTTCAAAAGTTTCCACAGATATTTCACTAGCTGGAAGAAAGGATGTTGCCGAGTTTGTGAATGTCCATGTCCAGTCTGCATCATGTGAGCAAAGTACTTCATAATATGCATCCTGGGGACTTCAGACAAATGAGAAAAATCCCTCTTTCAAGCAAAGCCTTCCAGGCTCATTTCCAACTTTGAGATGATGACGTCATGAAGGTGGAACGTTGCCTCTGTAAACAGTGTCTTAATTACCATTACGCAGCCTTGAATACGATCGTGGCCGTGAAAATAAATGTGAGCATTCAGGCTAGTCATGTTTGCTTTTTTGTTGCTTTTATAATTACCCAGTTAGTGCTTAGGGTTGTCTGTTGTTTTACCTTAGATTCTGAGTGGTATGAGATTTTTTTCATTTGTTTGCATTGACTCCACATTATTCATCTGAGGACATTTTGCCCGGGGCGGCTGCCTTTTAATGAAAATCATTAAAAAATCGGTTTTGTCAACCAAGGAAATTCTTTGTTTTGAATACTTGTGGTGCAAATGTAGTGGGCATTAGAAGGAAGTGATCACTTTGATAAATACCCATGAATTCGCTTTGCAAACCCCAGAGTGCTGAACCATAGAGAGCTGTGCAGCAGACACCCCGAGAGGCGTCTCAGAGGTCCAATCTCAACTCATTTCAAAAACAGCTCTTATTCTCTTGTTTAGATTCACATCGGGCCGAGACAGAGAACAGAACCAGACTAATGAGGGCTGTTCAGTGTCAAACTCACTGCAGGAATGTCAAACGGTGCACTTGCAAAAACATGTAATGGCATACCGTCATTTCCTCAGTTGAGCCGAGCATCCGACTGGCATCTCTGGGACTGGGGGATGAGGCACTTGGGGGATGAGGCACTTGGGGGCTGCGGGCGGGGGTGGGGGGAGACTATAACTTCAGCGGGGAAGTTTCTAGAAGACTCCGCTTTACATTCAAAGGCAGCCTGCTCAGCAGAAGTGCCCCACTCAGCACTTCACTCGACAACACACCAGGGGGTGTGTGTTTGTGCGTGTGTGGGGGGTGACGTTTTATGAAATGTGCACACATACACACACACACATACACACACTCACACACACACACACACACACACACACACCCCTTGGGCTTTGCATTTCTAAACCTGGGATTAGCCTTCCCTTTGCAGATGATACTCAAAAGCACACAGCCCTCTGAGCTCTTGTAAATCTCGACATCAGGCAACTCATGTGTGTGTGTGTGTGTGTCTATGTGTGTGTGTGTGTGTGTGCATGTGTGTGTTTGTCTGTGAGAGTGTGGGTGTGTGTGTGTCGATATGTCTTTTAATGAATAAATGACCTTCAGCGAACCTCCTCTAATAAAATGATGCTACGCTTGGCCCAGGGTTGTCAGGTACTGAGCCGCCTGCCTAACTGCGTCGCTATATCGCTATAGCCTACTCTAAAGGCGCTTGCCAGAGGTTGCGGTAAAAACCAGTGATCCATTCGTTTCATTTTGGACTCATAATAAAAACACCCTGAGCCATGTCTCTCCCATTTTCAACTCTTTGTGACACATCCGAGAAAAATATCTCTTCTTGCGGCGAAAAAATCTCTAAGTGCACCTGTGTGATTCGAAATAATAGTGTGGCTTCCCGGCACGGTTTCCAAGGACACAGTAGTCAGGAGACGATGGTTAAAGTTGACAGATTCATTACACTCAGATAACAGGCAGAAAAAAACAACAAAAACCTCCAAGCAGGCGTGGGGCAGAAAATTGCTCTAAAAATGATCAAATCTGCACAATGGACTCACAGATTAGTGAGAGGACCTCTCTCTGATCTTCTCCCCGCCAAAAGACCACACCATTGTGTGTATTCACGGCAACGCCCACGCATTGAGTGCCGTCAGCCATATTGGCATGGC
>NW_027666900.1:50000-52500 GCF_963457725.1 Sprattus sprattus | reverse complement strand
GAGTCTTTTAAATAGAACATTATTTAAGCGTTGGATGGATTTGAGTCTTTTGAATAGAACATTATTTAAACGTTCGATGGATTTGAGGCTCCTGAATAGAACATTATTTAAACGGTCGATAGATTTGAGTCTTTTGAATAGAAAATTATTTAAACGTTCAAGGGTTTTGAGTCTCCTTAATAGAACATTATTTAAACGTCCGAGAGCTCCAAAAAACCTCAGCTGTATGGAGCTGTAACACTGAGTCAAAGATATTCAACTACTCCACCCTCAGTGCGCTCTGGCTGGGTTAACGTTTTCATCAGACACCTCTCCAGTGATTGGCTGCTGATTTAACAGCACCCCAAAGCACCCCTTTGACTGTGTTTCATTACCGCTTGTCCATCAGCCTCCCCGGAGTGGCCGTGGAGAGAGAGGCGCCGTGATCGCTGAGCGAAGCGCCTCTCGTCTCGGGGGGGGGGAGTGTGTCAGGGCCCCCCCCCCCCCCTCGTGGTGTGTGTGACTGCTCAGGGAGAGCAGGAGAACGACGCCTTCTCTCAGGGGGAGGCTGAGGACAAGGACATCAGCGAGGAGTGGGGGGAACTTCAAACAGCCCTTGGACACTCAAGTCTCCTCATGTCCAGCAGAGCACAGCACACACTGTCATTGGTGTCCGTTGTCCTGGTGACAGGAGTGCACTGCATCCCGCCTTGTTTGCAAGCAGCCAGCCACTGCTTCAAAAGCAGAGACATACTGATGTTAATATTACCGGTTCCTCTAAAAAATTAGTATACTGTATCCTGTTGTGACACAGCAGCCACAACAACAACAACAATGGCAGCAACAACAACAACAGCAGCAGCAACAACAACAACACAAAAATAGCGTCTGGAGTTGAAACTAGTTTTATATTCGTAAAAAGAAAATTGATAGAATTCCTCATAGTGCGTGGCTCTGAGCTCTGTGGTCTGGGCTTTAATCTTGAGCAATGTCTTTCTCTGACAAGGCTAAGACTTCACACAGGACTGTGTGGAGAAGAAGATCTATGCACAAAGAAAAAAAATACATATTAATACCTCTTGTTCTCTCCATTTGAATGCAAACTTCTAGAAAGAAATATGAATTTCTTATCAATCAACCGACATGTGCCACTTTGACTCAGCCACAGTTCGACTCATCTGTATTCATTTTATTCAGCTAAGACACAACTGTCTCCCTTTTCCAGCGATCTGAAATCTGCCAATATGGCTGCTCACACAGGCTTCATTCACCAGTGGCCCTATAACCTCCAAATGTAGTCCGCCTCCCTGATGATTCCATTGGTAGAAGCCCGCCCGAACATAGAGCATTCTGCAAACCATTAGATATAAGCATGTAGGGTAGCAGGACACAGTGAACGGCATCTCATCAGTTATTGAGGGAAAGAGTCCAACATTGGCACCCACACTCACACACACAGTAAGACACACGCATGTGCGCACACACACACAGACATGCACTACATACATTCGGAAACAAGCACACACACACACACACACACACACACACACACACACACACACACACACACACACACACACACACACACAGACATACACCACCGCCAGTCATGAACAAACACAAACACACACACACACACACACACACACAGACATACACCACACACAGTCAGAAACAAACACACCCAGTAAGAAACACGCATGCGCGCGCACACACACACACAGAGATACACCACAAACTGTCGGAAACAAACACACACACACGGACCTGTTTACCTGTAAAAACACAACTGATAGATAGAGTGGCCACTGATATGAGATTTGATAAAGGGCCTTTTTCAGTTAGAACATTCCCCTGGAACAGTGCAACATACATCATATCCTGAGTTCTAAGCCAATCAGATGCAGTGATTTGGCCTCGCCCGCTGGTGCTCAGCATGAGACCAAGCCAGCACCACGATTGGCTGAATCACACAAACACTTACTGAGAAGTCAAAACAACAGACAGCATAAAAACACTTACTGAGAAGACAAAACAACAGACAGCAAACAAACACTGACTGAGAAGCCAAACAACAGACAGCCTATCTGAATCATACAAACACTTACTGTGAATTCAAAACAACAGACAGCACATCTGAATCATACAAACACTCACTGTGAATTAAAAACAACAGTCAGCGTATTTGCAGGAAGTGTGACAGGCCCATGGCTGCTAAATGTGTTTTTTAGAATATTTTATCCATGGTAGACTTTTCCTTGGCATAAGAAATAACCCTTTTCTTAAACGGGAGGGCATTCTGTGCACTGCTAATGCGATGCTGCTCCCCCTGTGAATCACATTTTTGTTTGCTACATTTGAGATGTAAAAATGTCAAAAAAAATAAAGAAAAGTAACACCAAAAGTGACTTTAATATCGATGAGTCATGTCATCCAACATGACAAAACCCTCAGGGTACTGATTAACCAAATATCGTGACACTGTCAAGAAAGACCTACGAATCTGGCTCAGAGAGGAGAC
>NW_027666900.1:7500-45000 GCF_963457725.1 Sprattus sprattus | reverse complement strand
CCACTTCTCCAGGGACCACTACACCACTGCTGGAGAGGACAACAGTTGGAGCTCGTACTTGCCTTTCAGCACAGCTCCAGCACTTGACTTGGCCCCTTTTTTTCTATTAGCTGTCCTTACATAGAAAATATGATATATACTGTATATTATATAATTAGTGTGCTTGCCCGAAGGGAAGCACAGTATTGTTATCGTCAAGTTTTCTTTATTAGTGTGCTTGCCCGAAGGGAAGCACAGTATTGTTATCGTCAAGTTTTCTTTATTTATTTATTTATTCTCCCCGTTTTTCTTGCAGCTAACTCCTCCTCGCCCGTTTGAGCTAGAGACGCCATTCAAACACCAAAATGTCCGGCCCGATCCGGTGCAGGTTGCTATGACTTTTCGTGGCGATACTCTTTGCCACTCCTTTTTTATCCCTCTTTTTCATCCCCTTTTTCTCTCATTGACTAACATGGGGAAGGTTGAGCCATTGTGACGTCACGCACTCTAGCCAACTGACATTAGATCAGTTGACATAGGAGAAGCTCTCTTAAATGCCAGAAGTGGTTAGATAGAGAGTGCAAAATATTAAAACGAATGTAGTGGCAACAGTTTCAGGTACAGTTTATACACCCGCTCTAACAGTGTTAACCAGTATGTGAGTAACGTGGGTTTTATTAAGGCATAGCGTGTGTAATGTGTAGCTATTTCATTCCGTTTGTTAACCTTTCCGGCTGTCTGTATACCAGCAGCAGAGCGGAGCATTTCACTCCCCTGCAATCTCGGAATGAAATAGCTACACAATACACACGCTATGCTTTAATAAAATTCACGTTTTACGAGACACCAACAGAGGCACAACCGACAAGTCTTACCATTGAAGATCTTTGACGTTCGGTCTGAAACTTCATCCAGCCATCCAGGTTAATCCAAGTTGTTATGGAGAACGACAGTTGCATCAATCATATTTCATTAAAACTTCACACTTCTTACATTGGACATATCCACCAGCCTAATTAGAATCTGCATTGTCTACTGAGCAGAAAATTCTCCATACAGTAGATTTCCCTTCGTTTAGTATCATTTTAAACTTTCCAGATGACTGTATTGCCCTCGCTCGTCAAGTGATACGTGTCCAGAAACAAGGCTCCTTTGACTGGATAGCCAGAGCTAGCATAACTGCCATTGAAATCCAATGGTAATGCTACCTAGCTAGGTATGCTAATTGTCGGTATCCATCGTTAACTCGCTAATCGTTAACCATCATGTCACTGGCTTTAATTTAAGAATGGCATGTTAGTAGTACATTTAGTAGTACATTTAATATCAGTACACTTGATTCATTACTGCTGATGTGTTACTTATATATGTTACATATTAGCAGCTAGCTACCTAGCTAGCCACTGTGTTCCGATGTGTTTTCAGTTAGCGTTAGCGGCAAGCTAGCTACTGTAATAGTTGAGTTGAGCTTCAGTTAAGACGCTGCGTACCGTACTTCATCATCACATTCGATTATTTATTACAAACAAATTCGAATTCAGCTGTAGGCATGAGATCTGTATCTTGGAGACTAATTGCATCCACAATGTAAGTACTGCAAGCTAGACTACTATGCAGTTGACACAACACAGGAGGTCCCTGGGCCTGAGAAGGGAAGGGAATGAGTTTAATGTGGCTATAATATGGAATTTTAAATGTGCCTAAAACTAGACTAAATTGTAATGAGTTTTCGAAAACTAGACTGAAACTAAGAAGGATAACTATGACTAAATGTGACTAAAACTAATATGCATTTTTGTCTTAAGACTGAATCTAAAAATAGCTGCCAAAATGAACACTGAGATAGGGGACCCCTTAATCTGCAATTCATGGTTGCTAGCTCTAATCAGATGTACTACCTAGGCTGATAAGAGAAGACTAACTTTGTATGGCAACGAACACCAATAACTAGAACTAATTTGACAGACTATAAACCAATGTGATACACGTGCTCTCTATCTATACAGTAAAAGTGTTGCTTACGTTTGATACTACACCTACAGACTAACTCTAACTGCATTAAGTCTAACATATAGGCCTATCTTACAATAAACTTTAAGTAAAGCTGGCTATGTAACCGCATTCATTCTAATATTGTTGCAGAGATGTTTCCTTTTACCAAGATAGCAATTTCAACAATTCACTTAGCTCAGTAAGTCAGTATAACGAAACTCTGAGATACCCTCATATGTCTAAACGTCAGTGGAGCCAAAATATAATGGTTGAGCTTGGTTGCTTGCTAAAATATATTGGAAGAAGGCCCCACTACACTGATTGAGTAGATGTAAATACATGTTAATTCATAGGCACTTGTTCTCTCTGTCACAGAGCAAGCACACTCTCGCAGTTCGTTCACGAAACGCATTCTAGTTAGTGTGCTTGCCCGAAGGGAAGCACAGTATTGTTATCGTCAAGTTTTCTTTATTAGTGTGCTTGCCCGAAGGGAAGCACAGTATTGTTATCGTCAAGTTTTCTTTATTTATTTATTTATTCTCCCCGTTTTTCTTGCAGCTAACTCCTCCTCGCCCGTTTGAGCTAGAGACGCCATTCAAACACCAAAATGTCCGGCCCGATCCGGTGCAGGTTGCTATGACTTTTCGTGGCGATACTCTTTGCCACTCCTTTTTTATCCCTCTTTTTCATCCCCTTTTTCTCTCATTGACTAACATGGGGAAGGTTGAGCCATTGTGACGTCACGCACTCTAGCCAACTGACATTAGATCAGTTGACATAGGAGAAGCTCTCTTAAATGCCAGAAGTGGTTAGATAGAGAGTGCAAAATATTAAAACGAATGTAGTGGCAACAGTTTCAGGTACAGTTTATACACCCGCTCTAACAGTGTTAACCAGTATGTGAGTAACGTGGGTTTTATTAAGGCATAGCGTGTGTAATGTGTAGCTATTTCATTCCGTTTGTTAACCTTTCCGGCTGTCTGTATACCAGCAGCAGAGCGGAGCATTTCACTCCCCTGCAATCTCGGAATGAAATAGCTACACAATACACACGCTATGCTTTAATAAAATTCACGTTTTACGAGACACCAACAGAGGCACAACCGACAAGTCTTACCATTGAAGATCTTTGACGTTCGGTCTGAAACTTCATCCAGCCATCCAGGTTAATCCAAGTTGTTATGGAGAACGACAGTTGCATCAATCATATTTCATTAAAACTTCACACTTCTTACATTGGACATATCCACCAGCCTAATTAGAATCTGCATTGTCTACTGAGCAGAAAATTCTCCATACAGTAGATTTCCCTTCGTTTAGTATCATTTTAAACTTTCCAGATGACTGTATTGCCCTCGCTCGTCAAGTGATACGTGTCCAGAAACAAGGCTCCTTTGACTGGATAGCCAGAGCTAGCATAACTGCCATTGAAATCCAATGGTAATGCTACCTAGCTAGGTATGCTAATTGTCGGTATCCATCGTTAACTCGCTAATCGTTAACCATCATGTCACTGGCTTTAATTTAAGAATGGCATGTTAGTAGTACATTTAGTAGTACATTTAATTTCAGTACACTTGATTCATTACTGCTGATGTGTTACTTATATATGTTACTTATTAGCAGCTAGCTACCTAGCTAGCCACTGTGTTCCGATGTGTTTTCAGTTCGCGTTAGCGGCAAGCTAGCTGCTGTAAAAGTTGAGTTGAGCTTCAGTTAAGATGCTGCGTACCGTACTTCATCATCACATTCGATTATTTATTACAAACAAATTCGAATTCAGCTGTAGGCATGAGACCTGTATCTTGGAGACTAATTGCATCCACAATGTAAGTACTGCAAGCTAGACTACTATGCAGTTGACACAACACAGGAGGTCCCTGGGCCTGAGAAGGGAAGGGAATGAGTTTAATGTGGCTATAATATGGAATTTTAAATGTGCCTAAAACTAGACTAAATTGTAATGAGTTTTCGAAAACTAGACTGAAACTAAGAAGGATAACTATGACTAAATGTGACTAAAACTAATATGCATTTTTGTCTTAAGACTGAATCTAAAAATAGCTGCCAAAATGAACACTGAGATAGGGGACCCCTTAATCTGCAATTCATGGTTGCTAGCTCTAATCAGATGTACTACCTAGGCTTATAAGAGAAGACTAACTTTGTATGGCAACGAACACCAATAACTAGAACTAATTTGACAGACTATAAACCAATGTGATACACGTGCTCTCTATCTATACAGTAAAAGTGTTGCTTACGTTTGATACTACACCTACAGACTAACTCTAACTGCATTAAGTCTAACATATAGGCCTATCTTACAATAAACTTTAAGTAAAGCTGGCTATGTAACCGCATTCATTCTAATATTGTTGCAGAGAT
Organism: Sprattus sprattus; assembly: GCF_963457725.1. Taxonomy (NCBI): domain Eukaryota; kingdom Metazoa; phylum Chordata; class Actinopteri; order Clupeiformes; family Clupeidae; genus Sprattus; species Sprattus sprattus. The sequence continues at coordinate 40,641 of NW_027666900.1, read as the reverse complement.
GTTTCCTTTTACCAAGATAGCAATTTCAACAATTCACTTAGCTCAGTAAGTCAGTATAACGAAACTCTGAGATACCCTCATATGTCTAAACGTCAGTGGAGCCAAAATATAATGGTTGAGCTTGGTTGCTTGCTAAAATATATTGGAAGAAGGCCCCACTACACTGATTGAGTAGATGTAAATACATGTTAATTCATAGGCACTTGTTCTCTCTGTCACAGAGCAAGCACACTCTCGCAGTTCGTTCACGAAACGCATTCTAGTTAGTGTGCTTGCCCGAAGGGAAGCACAGTATTGTTATCGTCAAGTTTTCTTTATTTATTTATTTATTTATTCTCCCCGTTTTTCTTGCAGCTAACTCCTCCTCGCCCGTTTGAGCTAGAGACGCCATTCAAACACCAAAATGTCCGGCCCGATCCGGTGCAGGTTGCTATGACTTTTCGTGGCGATACTCTTTGCCACTCCTTTTTTATCCCTCTTTTTCATCCCCTTTTTCTCTCATTGACTAACATGGGGAAGGTTGAGCCATTGTGACGTCACGCACTCTAGCCAACTGACATTAGATCAGTTGACATAGGAGAAGCTCTCTTAAATGCCAGAAGTGGTTAGATAGAGAGTGCAAAATATTAAAACGAATGTAGTGGCAACAGTTTCAGGTACAGTTTATACACCCGCTCTAACAGTGTTAACCAGTATGTGAGTAACGTGGGTTTTATTAAGGCATAGCGTGTGTAATGTGTAGCTATTTCATTCCGTTTGTTAACCTTTCCGGCTGTCTGTATACCAGCAGCAGAGCGGAGCATTTCACTCCCCTGCAATCTCGGAATGAAATAGCTACACAATACACACGCTATGCTTTAATAAAATTCACGTTTTACGAGACACCAACAGAGGCACAACCGACAAGTCTTACCATTGAAGATCTTTGACGTTCGGTCTGAAACTTCATCCAGCCATCCAGGTTAATCCAAGTTGTTATGGAGAACGACAGTTGCATCAATCATATTTCATTAAAACTTCACACTTCTTACATTGGACATATCCACCAGCCTAATTAGAATCTGCATTGTCTACTGAGCAGAAAATTCTCCATACAGTAGATTTCCCTTCGTTTAGTATCATTTTAAACTTTCCAGATGACTGTATTGCCCTCGCTCGTCAAGTGATACGTGTCCAGAAACAAGGCTCCTTTGACTGGATAGCCAGAGCTAGCATAACTGCCATTGAAATCCAATGGTAATGCTACCTAGCTAGGTATGCTAATTGTCGGTATCCATCGTTAACTCGTTAATCGTTAACCATCATGTCACTGGCTTTAATTTAAGAATGGCATGTTAGTAGTACATTTAGTAGTACATTTAATATCAGTACACTTGATTCATTACTGCTGATGTGTTACTTATATATGTTACTTATTAGCAGCTAGCTACCTAGCTAGCCACTGTGTTCCGATGTGTTTTCAGTTAGCGTTAGCGGCAAGCTAGCTACTGTAATAGTTGAGTTGAGCTTCAGTTAAGACGCTGCGTACCGTACTTCATCATCACATTCGATTATTTATTACAAACAAATTCGAATTCAGCTGTAGGCATGAGATCTGTATCTTGGAGACTAATTGCATCCACAATGTAAGTACTGCAAGCTAGACTACTATGCAGTTGACACATCACAGGAGGTCCCTGGGCCTGAGAAGGGAAGGGAATGAGTTTAATGTGGCTATAATATGGAATTTTAAATGTGCCTAAAACTAGACTAAATTGTAATGAGTTTTCGAAAACTAGACTGAAACTAAGAAGGATAACTATGACTAAATGTGACTAAAACTAATATGCATTTTTGTCTTAAGACTGAATCTAAAAATAGCTGCCAAAATGAACACTGAGATAGGGGACCCCTTAATCTGCAATTCATGGTTGCTAGCTCTAATCAGATGTACTACCTAGGCTTATAAGAGAAGACTAACTTTGTATGGCAACGAACACCAATAACTAGAACTAATTTGACAGACTATAAACCAATGTGATACACGTGCTCTCTATCTATACAGTAAAAGTGTTGCTTACGTTTGATACTACACCTACAGACTAACTCTAACTGCATTAAGTCTAACATATAGGCCTATCTTACAATAAACTTTAAGTAAAGCTGGCTATGTAACCGCATTCATTCTAATATTGTTGCAGAGATGTTTCCTTTTACCAAGATAGCAATTTCAACAATTCACTTAGCTCAGTAAGTCAGTATAACGAAACTCTGAGATACCCTCATATGTCTAAACGTCAGTGGAGCCAAAATATAATGGTTGAGCTTGGTTGCTTGCTAAAATATATTGGAAGAAGGCCCCACTACACTGATTGAGTAGATGTAAATACATTTTAATTCATAGGCACTTGTTCTCTCTGTCACAGAGCAAGCACACTCTCGCAGTTCGTTCACGAAACGCATTCTAGTTAGTGTGCTTGCCCGAAGGGAAGCACAGTATTGTTATCGTCAAGTTTTCTTTATTAGTGTGCTTGCCCGAAGGGAAGCACAGTATTGTTATCGTCAAGTTTTCTTTATTTATTTATTTATTTATTCCGTACGTTTTTCTTGCAGCTAACTCCTCCTCGCCCGATTGAGCTAGAGACGCCATTCAAACACCAAAATGTCCGGCCCGATCCGGTGCAAGCTGCTATGACTTTTCGTGGCGGTACCCCATGCCACTCCTTTTTTATCCCTCTTTTTCATCCCCTTTTTTCTCCATAGACTTGCATGGCAGAGGTCTCTGCCATTATGACGTCATAATAGGGTCATTAAACTGGCTTGCAGCTGTGCTTCTCACTGACACCTCCGCCAAATCGGAAGAACCGCATTTTCTCTGTCCCTCTCAATTCAACTTTGAAAAAGAATAAGAGGAACCGTATTTCTCTGTCCCTCTCAATTCAACTTTGAGAAAGAATAAGAGTAACTACAGTTTCTAACCTAGCTACCGTATTTCCACTTCGTTAAGGTGAGTTGAATGGCAGCATTTTCAGTGTACTGACTGAAATTTTAATGGTAGCAGCTAACATATAAATTAACGTGACGTTAACGTTGGAGACGCCATTTTCCTTAATTCAAGTTGTGAAGTAAACCTTTGAAGTAATTCATGAATTTAGTTGTGTGGATATAGTGAGCTAAAGCTTGTATTCCCACTACGGTAACGTTAGCTATCCTAGCTGTGTTAAGCAGCTGTAACATCTGAGTACGGGGCTAAAGGCTAACTAACACTACGTAACGGGAGTATCCACTGGCAGTTTCAGCTAGCCGTAACGGGGGATCATTTTCCTTAATTCAAGTTGTTAAGTAAACCTGTGAAGTAATTCATGAATTTAGTTGTGTGGATATAGTGCGCTAATGCTTGTATTCCTACTACGGTAACGTGAGCTATCCTAGCTGTGCGGGGCTATGCAAGTGGTTCGGGAACTACGTATGCAGTAGTTGGCTGTACCAACTCAAGAAAACACTTGAACGAGTGGTTAGATAGAGAGTGCAAAATATTAAAACGAATGTAGTGGCAACAGTTTCAGGTACAGTTTATACACCCGCTCTAACAGTGTTAACCAGTATGTGAGTAACGTGGGTTTTATTAAGGCATAGCGTGTGTAATGTGTAGCTATTTCATTCCGTTTGTTAACCTTTCCGGCTGTCTGTATACCAGCAGCAGAGCGGAGCATTTCACTCCCCTGCCATCTCGGAATGAAATAGCTACACAATACACACGCTATGCTTTAATAAAACTCACGTTTTACGAGACACCAACAGAGGCACAATCGACAAGTCTTACCATTGAAGATCTTTGACGTTCGGTCTGAAACTACAACCAGCCATCCAGGTTAATCCAAGTTATTGTGGAGAACGACAGTTGCATCAATCATTTCATTAAAACTTCACACTTATTACATTGGACATATCCACCAGCCTAATTAGAATCTGCATTGTCTACTGAGCAGAAATATCTCCATACAGTAGATTTCCCTTCGTTTAGTATCATTTTAAACTTTCCAGATTACTGTATTGCTCTTCAAGTGATACGTGTCCAGAAACAAGGCCCTTTGTCTGGATAGCCATAGCTAGCATAACTGCCATTGAAATCCAATGGTAATGCTACCTAGCTAGGTATGCTAATTGTCGGTATCCATCGTTAACTCGTTAATCGTTAACCATCATGTCACTGGCTTTAATTTAAGAATGGCATGTTAGTAGTACATTTAGTAGTACATATAATATCAGTACACTTGATTCATTACTGCTGATGTGTTACTTATATATGTTACTTATTAGCAGCTAGCTACCTAGCTAGCCACTATGAGTTCCAATGTGTTTTCAGTTAGTATTAGCGGCAAGCTAAGCTAGCTGCTGTAATAGTTGAGTTAAGCTTCAGTTAAGACGCTGCGTACCGTACTTCATCATCACATTCGATTATTTATTACAAACAAATTCGAATTCAGCTGTAGGCATGAGATCTGTATCTTGGAGACTAATTGCATCCACAATTTAAGTACTGCAAGCTAGACTACTACAGTTGACACAACACAGGAGGTCCCTGGGCCTGAGAAGGGAAGGTAAGGTAAGGAGTTTAATGTGGCTATAATATGGAATTTTAAATGTGCCTAAAACTAGACTAAATTGTAATGAGTTTTCGAAAACTAGACTGAAACTAAGAAGGATAACTATGACTAAATCTGACTAAAACTTATATGCATTTTTGTCTTTAGACTGAATCTAAAAATAGCTGCCAAAATGAACACTGAGATAGGGGACCCCTTAATCTGCAATTCATGGTTGCTAGCTCTAATCAGATGTACTACCTAGGCTTATAAGAGAAGACAAACTTTTTATGCCAACGAACACCAATAACTAGAACTAATTTGACAGACTATAAACCAATGTGATACACGTGCTCTCTATCTATACAGTAAAAGTGTTGCTTACGTTTGATACTAGACCTACAGTCTAACTCTAACTGCATTAAGTCTAACGTATAGGCCTATCTTACAATAAACTTTAAGTAAAGCTGGCTATGTAACCGCATTCATTCCAATATTGTTGCAGAGATGTTTCCTTTTACCAAGATAGCAATTTCAACAATTCACTTAGCTCAGTAAGTCAGTATAACGAAACTCTGAGATACCCTCATATGTCTAAACGTCAGTGGAGCCAAAATATAATGGTTGAGCTTGGTTGCTTGCTAAAATATATTGGAAGAAGGCCCCACTACACTGATTGAGTAGATGTAAATACATGTTAATTCGTAGGCACTTGTTCTCTCTGTCACAGAGCAAGCACACTCTCGCAGTTCGTTCACGAAACGCATTCTAGTTTATTTATTTATTTATTCCGTACGTTTTTCTTGCAGCTAACTCCTCCTCGCCCGATTGAGCTAGAGACGCCATTCAAACACCAAAATGTCCGGCCCGATCCGGTGCAAGCTGCTATGACTTTTCGTGGCGGTACCCCATGCCACTCCTTTTTTATCCCTCTTTTTCATCCCCTTTTTTCTCCATAGACTTGCATGGCAGAGGTCTCTGCCATTATGACGTCATAATAGGGTCATTAAACTGGCTTGCAGCTGTGCTTCTCACTGACACCTCCGCCAAATCGGAAGAACCGCATTTTCTCTGTCCCTCTCAATTCAACTTTGAAAAAGAATAAGAGGAACCGTATTTCTCTGTCCCTCTCAATTCAACTTTGAGAAAGAATAAGAGTAACTACAGTTTCTAACCTAGCTACCGTATTTCCACTTCGTTAAGGTGAGTTGAATGGCAGCATTTTCAGTGTACTGACTGAAATTTTAATGGTAGCAGCTAACATATAAATTAACGTGACGTTAACGTTGGAGACGCCATTTTCCTTAATTCAAGTTGTGAAGTAAACCTTTGAAGTAATTCATGAATTTAGTTGTGTGGATATAGTGAGCTAAAGCTTGTATTCCCACTACGGTAACGTTAGCTATCCTAGCTGTGTTAAGCAGCTGTAACATCTGAGTACGGGGCTAAAGGCTAACTAACACTACGTAACGGGAGTATCCACTGGCAGTTTCAGCTAGCCGTAACGGGGGATCATTTTCCTTAATTCAAGTTGTTAAGTAAACCTGTGAAGTAATTCATGAATTTAGTTGTGTGGATATAGTGCGCTAATGCTTGTATTCCTACTACGGTAACGTGAGCTATCCTAGCTGTGCGGGGCTATGCAAGTGGTTCGGGAACTACGTATGCAGTAGTTGGCTGTACCAACTCAAGAAAACACTTGAACGAGTGGTTAGATAGAGAGTGCAAAATATTAAAACGAATGTAGTGGCAACAGTTTCAGGTACAGTTTATACACCCGCTCTAACAGTGTTAACCAGTATGTGAGTAACGTGGGTTTTATTAAGGCATAGCGTGTGTAATGTGTAGCTATTTCATTCCGTTTGTTAACCTTTCCGGCTGTCTGTATACCAGCAGCAGAGCGGAGCATTTCACTCCCCTGCCATCTCGGAATGAAATAGCTACACAATACACACGCTATGCTTTAATAAAACTCACGTTTTACGAGACACCAACAGAGGCACAATCGACAAGTCTTACCATTGAAGATCTTTGACGTTCGGTCTGAAACTACAACCAGCCATCCAGGTTAATCCAAGTTATTGTGGAGAACGACAGTTGCATCAATCATTTCATTAAAACTTCACACTTATTACATTGGACATATCCACCAGCCTAATTAGAATCTGCATTGTCTACTGAGCAGAAATATCTCCATACAGTAGATTTCCCTTCGTTTAGTATCATTTTAAACTTTCCAGATTACTGTATTGCTCTTCAAGTGATACGTGTCCAGAAACAAGGCCCTTTGTCTGGATAGCCATAGCTAGCATAACTGCCATTGAAATCCAATGGTAATGCTACCTAGCTAGGTATGCTAATTGTCGGTATCCATCGTTAACTCGTTAATCGTTAACCATCATGTCACTGGCTTTAATTTAAGAATGGCATGTTAGTAGTACATTTAGTAGTACATATAATATCAGTACACTTGATTCATTACTGCTGATGTGTTACTTATATATGTTACTTATTAGCAGCTAGCTACCTAGCTAGCCACTATGAGTTCCAATGTGTTTTCAGTTAGTATTAGCGGCAAGCTAAGCTAGCTGCTGTAATAGTTGAGTTAAGCTTCAGTTAAGACGCTGCGTACCGTACTTCATCATCACATTCGATTATTTATTACAAACAAATTCGAATTCAGCTGTAGGCATGAGATCTGTATCTTGGAGACTAATTGCATCCACAATTTAAGTACTGCAAGCTAGACTACTACAGTTGACACAACACAGGAGGTCCCTGGGCCTGAGAAGGGAAGGTAAGGTAAGGAGTTTAATGTGGCTATAATATGGAATTTTAAATGTGCCTAAAACTAGACTAAATTGTAATGAGTTTTCGAAAACTAGACTGAAACTAAGAAGGATAACTATGACTAAATCTGACTAAAACTTATATGCATTTTTGTCTTTAGACTGAATCTAAAAATAGCTGCCAAAATGAACACTGAGATAGGGGACCCCTTAATCTGCAATTCATGGTTGCTAGCTCTAATCAGATGTACTACCTAGGCTTATAAGAGAAGACAAACTTTTTATGCCAACGAACACCAATAACTAGAACTAATTTGACAGACTATAAACCAATGTGATACACGTGCTCTCTATCTATACAGTAAAAGTGTTGCTTACGTTTGATACTAGACCTACAGTCTAACTCTAACTGCATTAAGTCTAACGTATAGGCCTATCTTACAATAAACTTTAAGTAAAGCTGGCTATGTAACCGCATTCATTCCAATATTGTTGCAGAGATGTTTCCTTTTACCAAGATAGCAATTTCAACAATTCACTTAGCTCAGTAAGTCAGTATAACGAAACTCTGAGATACCCTCATATGTCTAAACGTCAGTGGAGCCAAAATATAATGGTTGAGCTTGGTTGCTTGCTAAAATATATTGGAAGAAGGCCCCACTACACTGATTGAGTAGATGTAAATACATGTTAATTCGTAGGCACTTGTTCTCTCTGTCACAGAGCAAGCACACTCTCGCAGTTCGTTCACGAAACGCATTCTAGTTTATTTATTTATTCTCCCCGTTTTTCTTGCAGCTAACTCCTCCTCGCCCGTTTGAGCTAGAGACGCCATTCAAACACCAAAATGTCCGGCCCGATCCGGTGCAGGTTGCTATGACTTTTCGTGGCGATACTCTTTGCCACTCCTTTTTTATCCCTCTTTTTCATCCCCTTTTTCTCTCATTGACTAACATGGGGAAGGTTGAGCCATTGTGACGTCACGCACTCTAGCCAACTGACATTAGATCAGTTGACATAGGAGAAGCTCTCTTAAATGCCAGAAGTGGTTAGATAGAGAGTGCAAAATATTAAAACGAATGTAGTGGCAACAGTTTCAGGTACAGTTTATACACCCGCTCTAACAGTGTTAACCAGTATGTGAGTAACGTGGGTTTTATTAAGGCATAGCGTGTGTAATGTGTAGCTATTTCATTCCGTTTGTTAACCTTTCCGGCTGTCTGTATACCAGCAGCAGAGCGGAGCATTTCACTCCCCTGCAATCTCGGAATGAAATAGCTACACAATACACACGCTATGCTTTAATAAAATTCACGTTTTACGAGACACCAACAGAGGCACAACCGACAAGTCTTACCATTGAAGATCTTTGACGTTCGGTCTGAAACTTCATCCAGCCATCCAGGTTAATCCAAGTTGTTATGGAGAACGACAGTTGCATCAATCATATTTCATTAAAACTTCACACTTCTTACATTGGACATATCCACCAGCCTAATTAGAATCTGCATTGTCTACTGAGCAGAAAATTCTCCATACAGTAGATTTCCCTTCGTTTAGTATCATTTTAAACTTTCCAGATGACTGTATTGCCCTCGCTCGTCAAGTGATACGTGTCCAGAAACAAGGCTCCTTTGACTGGATAGCCAGAGCTAGCATAACTGCCATTGAAATCCAATGGTAATGCTACCTAGCTAGGTATGCTAATTGTCGGTATCCATCGTTAACTCGCTAATCGTTAACCATCATGTCACTGGCTTTAATTTAAGAATGGCATGTTAGTAGTACATTTAGTAGTACATTTAATTTCAGTACACTTGATTCATTACTGCTGATGTGTTACTTATATATGTTACTTATTAGCAGCTAGCTACCTAGCTAGCCACTGTGTTCCGATGTGTTTTCAGTTCGCGTTAGCGGCAAGCTAGCTGCTGTAAAAGTTGAGTTGAGCTTCAGTTAAGATGCTGCGTACCGTACTTCATCATCACATTCGATTATTTATTACAAACAAATTCGAATTCAGCTGTAGGCATGAGACCTGTATCTTGGAGACTAATTGCATCCACAATGTAAGTACTGCAAGCTAGACTACTATGCAGTTGACACAACACAGGAGGTCCCTGGGCCTGAGAAGGGAAGGGAATGAGTTTAATGTGGCTATAATATGGAATTTTAAATGTGCCTAAAACTAGACTAAATTGTAATGAGTTTTCGAAAACTAGACTGAAACTAAGAAGGATAACTATGACTAAATGTGACTAAAACTAATATGCATTTTTGTCTTAAGACTGAATCTAAAAATAGCTGCCAAAATGAACACTGAGATAGGGGACCCCTTAATCTGCAATTCATGGTTGCTAGCTCTAATCAGATGTACTACCTAGGCTTATAAGAGAAGACTAACTTTGTATGGCAACGAACACCAATAACTAGAACTAATTTGACAGACTATAAACCAATGTGATACACGTGCTCTCTATCTATACAGTAAAAGTGTTGCTTACGTTTGATACTACACCTACAGACTAACTCTAACTGCATTAAGTCTAACATATAGGCCTATCTTACAATAAACTTTAAGTAAAGCTGGCTATGTAACCGCATTCATTCTAATATTGTTGCAGAGATGTTTCCTTTTACCAAGATAGCAATTTCAACAATTCACTTAGCTCAGTAAGTCAGTATAACGAAACTCTGAGATACCCTCATATGTCTAAACGTCAGTGGAGCCAAAATATAATGGTTGAGCTTGGTTGCTTGCTAAAATATATTGGAAGAAGGCCCCACTACACTGATTGAGTAGATGTAAATACATGTTAATTCATAGGCACTTGTTCTCTCTGTCACAGAGCAAGCACACTCTCGCAGTTCGTTCACGAAACGCATTCTAGTTAGTGTGCTTGCCCGAAGGGAAGCACAGTATTGTTATCGTCAAGTTTTCTTTATTTATTAGTGTGCTTGCCCGAAGGGAAGCACAGTATTGTTATCGTCAAGTTTTCTTTATTAGTGTGCTTGCCCGAAGGGAAGCACAGTATTGTTATCGTCAAGTTTTCTTTATTTATTTATTTATTCTCCCCGTTTTTCTTGCAGCTAACTCCTCCTCGCCCGTTTGAGCTAGAGACGCCATTCAAACACCAAAATGTCCGGCCCGATCCGGTGCAGGTTGCTATGACTTTTCGTGGCGATACTCTTTGCCACTCCTTTTTTATCCCTCTTTTTCATCCCCTTTTTCTCTCATTGACTAACATGGGGAAGGTTGAGCCATTGTGACGTCACGCACTCTAGCCAACTGACATTAGATCAGTTGACATAGGAGAAGCTCTCTTAAATGCCAGAAGTGGTTAGATAGAGAGTGCAAAATATTAAAACGAATGTAGTGGCAACAGTTTCAGGTACAGTTTATACACCCGCTCTAACAGTGTTAACCAGTATGTGAGTAACGTGGGTTTTATTAAGGCATAGCGTGTGTAATGTGTAGCTATTTCATTCCGTTTGTTAACCTTTCCGGCTGTCTGTATACCAGCAGCAGAGCGGAGCATTTCACTCCCCTGCAATCTCGGAATGAAATAGCTACACAATACACACGCTATGCTTTAATAAAATTCACGTTTTACGAGACACCAACAGAGGCACAACCGACAAGTCTTACCATTGAAGATCTTTGACGTTCGGTCTGAAACTTCATCCAGCCATCCAGGTTAATCCAAGTTGTTATGGAGAACGACAGTTGCATCAATCATATTTCATTAAAACTTCACACTTCTTACATTGGACATATCCACCAGCCTAATTAGAATCTGCATTGTCTACTGAGCAGAAAATTCTCCATACAGTAGATTTCCCTTCGTTTAGTATCATTTTAAACTTTCCAGATGACTGTATTGCCCTCGCTCGTCAAGTGATACGTGTCCAGAAACAAGGCTCCTTTGACTGGATAGCCAGAGCTAGCATAACTGCCATTGAAATCCAATGGTAATGCTACCTAGCTAGGTATGCTAATTGTCGGTATCCATCGTTAACTCGCTAATCGTTAACCATCATGTCACTGGCTTTAATTTAAGAATGGCATGTTAGTAGTACATTTAGTAGTACATTTAATATCAGTACACTTGATTCATTACTGCTGATGTGTTACTTATATATGTTACTTATTAGCAGCTAGCTACCTAGCTAGCCACTGTGTTCCGATGTGTTTTCAGTTCGCGTTAGCGGCAAGCTAGCTGCTGTAAAAGTTGAGTTGAGCTTCAGTTAAGACGCTGCGTACCGTACTTCATCATCACATTCGATTATTTATTACAAACAAATTCGAATTCAGCTGTAGGCATGAGATCTGTATCTTGGAGACTAATTGCATCCACAATGTAAGTACTGCAAGCTAGACTACTATGCAGTTGACACAACACAGGAGGTCCCTGGGCCTGAGAAGGGAAGGGAATGAGTTTAATGTGGCTATAATATGGAATTTTAAATGTGCCTAAAACTAGACTAAATTGTAATGAGTTTTCGAAAACTAGACTGAAACTAAGAAGGATAACTATGACTAAATGTGACTAAAACTAATATGCATTTTTGTCTTAAGACTGAATCTAAAAATAGCTGCCAAAATGAACACTGAGATAGGGGACCCCTTAATCTGCAATTCATGGTTGCTAGCTCTAATCAGATGTACTACCTAGGCTTATAAGAGAAGACTAACTTTGTATGGCAACGAACACCAATAACTAGAACTAATTTGACAGACTATAAACCAATGTGATACACGTGCTCTCTATCTATACAGTAAAAGTGTTGCTTACGTTTGATACTACACCTACAGACTAACTCTAACTGCATTAAGTCTAACATATAGGCCTATCTTACAATAAACTTTAAGTAAAGCTGGCTATGTAACCGCATTCATTCTAATATTGTTGCAGAGATGTTTCCTTTTACCAAGATAGCAATTTCAACAATTCACTTAGCTCAGTAAGTCAGTATAACGAAACTCTGAGATACCCTCATATGTCTAAACGTCAGTGGAGCCAAAATATAATGGTTGAGCTTGGTTGCTTGCTAAAATATATTGGAAGAAGGCCCCACTACACTGATTGAGTAGATGTAAATACATGTTAATTCATAGGCACTTGTTCTCTCTGTCACAGAGCAAGCACACTCACGCAGTTCGTTCACGAAACGCATTCTAGTTTATTAGTGTGCTTGCCCGAAGGGAAGCACAGTATTGTTATCGTCAAGTTTTCTTTATTTATTTATTTATTTATTCCGTACGTTTTTCTTGCAGCTAACTCCTCCTCGCCCGATTGAGCTAGAGACGCCATTCAAACACCAAAATGTCCGGCCCGATCCGGTGCAAGCTGCTATGACTTTTCGTGGCGGTACCCCATGCCACTCCTTTTTTATCCCTCTTTTTCATCCCCTTTTTTCTCCATAGACTTGCATGGCAGAGGTCTCTGCCATTATGACGTCATAATAGGGTCATTAAACTGGCTTGCAGCTGTGCTTCTCACTGACACCTCCGCCAAATCGGAAGAACCGCATTTTCTCTGTCCCTCTCAATTCAACTTTGAAAAAGAATAAGAGGAACCGTATTTCTCTGTCCCTCTCAATTCAACTTTGAGAAAGAATAAGAGTAACTACAGTTTCTAACCTAGCTACCGTATTTCCACTTCGTTAAGGTGAGTTGAATGGCAGCATTTTCAGTGTACTGACTGAAATTTTAATGGTAGCAGCTAACATATAAATTAACGTGACGTTAACGTTGGAGACGCCATTTTCCTTAATTCAAGTTGTGAAGTAAACCTTTGAAGTAATTCATGAATTTAGTTGTGTGGATATAGTGAGCTAAAGCTTGTATTCCCACTACGGTAACGTTAGCTATCCTAGCTGTGTTAAGCAGCTGTAACATCTGAGTACGGGGCTAAAGGCTAACTAACACTACGTAACGGGAGTATCCACTGGCAGTTTCAGCTAGCCGTAACGGGGGATCATTTTCCTTAATTCAAGTTGTTAAGTAAACCTGTGAAGTAATTCATGAATTTAGTTGTGTGGATATAGTGCGCTAATGCTTGTATTCCTACTACGGTAACGTGAGCTATCCTAGCTGTGCGGGGCTATGCAAGTGGTTCGGGAACTACGTATGCAGTAGTTGGCTGTACCAACTCAAGAAAACACTTGAACGAGTGGTTAGATAGAGAGTGCAAAATATTAAAACGAATGTAGTGGCAACAGTTTCAGGTACAGTTTATACACCCGCTCTAACAGTGTTAACCAGTATGTGAGTAACGTGGGTTTTATTAAGGCATAGCGTGTGTAATGTGTAGCTATTTCATTCCGTTTGTTAACCTTTCCGGCTGTCTGTATACCAGCAGCAGAGCGGAGCATTTCACTCCCCTGCCATCTCGGAATGAAATAGCTACACAATACACACGCTATGCTTTAATAAAACTCACGTTTTACGAGACACCAACAGAGGCACAATCGACAAGTCTTACCATTGAAGATCTTTGACGTTCGGTCTGAAACTACAACCAGCCATCCAGGTTAATCCAAGTTATTGTGGAGAACGACAGTTGCATCAATCATTTCATTAAAACTTCACACTTATTACATTGGACATATCCACCAGCCTAATTAGAATCTGCATTGTCTACTGAGCAGAAATATCTCCATACAGTAGATTTCCCTTCGTTTAGTATCATTTTAAACTTTCCAGATTACTGTATTGCTCTTCAAGTGATACGTGTCCAGAAACAAGGCCCTTTGTCTGGATAGCCATAGCTAGCATAACTGCCATTGAAATCCAATGGTAATGCTACCTAGCTAGGTATGCTAATTGTCGGTATCCATCGTTAACTCGTTAATCGTTAACCATCATGTCACTGGCTTTAATTTAAGAATGGCATGTTAGTAGTACATTTAGTAGTACATATAATATCAGTACACTTGATTCATTACTGCTGATGTGTTACTTATATATGTTACTTATTAGCAGCTAGCTACCTAGCTAGCCACTATGAGTTCCAATGTGTTTTCAGTTAGTATTAGCGGCAAGCTAAGCTAGCTGCTGTAATAGTTGAGTTAAGCTTCAGTTAAGACGCTGCGTACCGTACTTCATCATCACATTCGATTATTTATTACAAACAAATTCGAATTCAGCTGTAGGCATGAGATCTGTATCTTGGAGACTAATTGCATCCACAATTTAAGTACTGCAAGCTAGACTACTACAGTTGACACAACACAGGAGGTCCCTGGGCCTGAGAAGGGAAGGTAAGGTAAGGAGTTTAATGTGGCTATAATATGGAATTTTAAATGTGCCTAAAACTAGACTAAATTGTAATGAGTTTTCGAAAACTAGACTGAAACTAAGAAGGATAACTATGACTAAATCTGACTAAAACTTATATGCATTTTTGTCTTTAGACTGAATCTAAAAATAGCTGCCAAAATGAACACTGAGATAGGGGACCCCTTAATCTGCAATTCATGGTTGCTAGCTCTAATCAGATGTACTACCTAGGCTTATAAGAGAAGACAAACTTTTTATGCCAACGAACACCAATAACTAGAACTAATTTGACAGACTATAAACCAATGTGATACACGTGCTCTCTATCTATACAGTAAAAGTGTTGCTTACGTTTGATACTAGACCTACAGTCTAACTCTAACTGCATTAAGTCTAACGTATAGGCCTATCTTACAATAAACTTTAAGTAAAGCTGGCTATGTAACCGCATTCATTCCAATATTGTTGCAGAGATGTTTCCTTTTACCAAGATAGCAATTTCAACAATTCACTTAGCTCAGTAAGTCAGTATAACGAAACTCTGAGATACCCTCATATGTCTAAACGTCAGTGGAGCCAAAATATAATGGTTGAGCTTGGTTGCTTGCTAAAATATATTGGAAGAAGGCCCCACTACACTGATTGAGTAGATGTAAATACATGTTAATTCGTAGGCACTTGTTCTCTCTGTCACAGAGCAAGCACACTCTCGCAGTTCGTTCACGAAACGCATTCTAGTTTATTTATTTATTCCGTACGTTTTTCTTGCAGCTAACTCCTCCTCGCCCGATTGAGCTAGAGACGCCATTCAAACACCAAAATGTCCGGCCCGATCCGGTGCAAGCTGCTATGACTTTTCGTGGCGGTACCCCATGCCACTCCTTTTTTATCCCTCTTTTTCATCCCCTTTTTTCTCCATAGACTTGCATGGCAGAGGTCTCTGCCATTATGACGTCATAATAGGGTCATTAAACTGGCTTGCAGCTGTGCTTCTCACTGACACCTCCGCCAAATCGGAAGAACCGCATTTTCTCTGTCCCTCTCAATTCAACTTTGAAAAAGAATAAGAGGAACCGTATTTCTCTGTCCCTCTCAATTCAACTTTGAGAAAGAATAAGAGTAACTACAGTTTCTAACCTAGCTACCGTATTTCCACTTCGTTAAGGTGAGTTGAATGGCAGCATTTTCAGTGTACTGACTGAAATTTTAATGGTAGCAGCTAACATATAAATTAACGTGACGTTAACGTTGGAGACGCCATTTTCCTTAATTCAAGTTGTGAAGTAAACCTTTGAAGTAATTCATGAATTTAGTTGTGTGGATATAGTGAGCTAAAGCTTGTATTCCCACTACGGTAACGTTAGCTATCCTAGCTGTGTTAAGCAGCTGTAACATCTGAGTACGGGGCTAAAGGCTAACTAACACTACGTAACGGGAGTATCCACTGGCAGTTTCAGCTAGCCGTAACGGGGGATCATTTTCCTTAATT
Source organism: Sprattus sprattus (assembly GCF_963457725.1). NCBI lineage: Eukaryota > Metazoa > Chordata > Actinopteri > Clupeiformes > Clupeidae > Sprattus > Sprattus sprattus. Next base: position 24,513 of record NW_027666900.1, on the reverse strand, counting down.
CAAGTTGTTAAGTAAACCTGTGAAGTAATTCATGAATTTAGTTGTGTGGATATAGTGCGCTAATGCTTGTATTCCTACTACGGTAACGTGAGCTATCCTAGCTGTGCGGGGCTATGCAAGTGGTTCGGGAACTACGTATGCAGTAGTTGGCTGTACCAACTCAAGAAAACACTTGAACGAGTGGTTAGATAGAGAGTGCAAAATATTAAAACGAATGTAGTGGCAACAGTTTCAGGTACAGTTTATACACCCGCTCTAACAGTGTTAACCAGTATGTGAGTAACGTGGGTTTTATTAAGGCATAGCGTGTGTAATGTGTAGCTATTTCATTCCGTTTGTTAACCTTTCCGGCTGTCTGTATACCAGCAGCAGAGCGGAGCATTTCACTCCCCTGCCATCTCGGAATGAAATAGCTACACAATACACACGCTATGCTTTAATAAAACTCACGTTTTACGAGACACCAACAGAGGCACAATCGACAAGTCTTACCATTGAAGATCTTTGACGTTCGGTCTGAAACTACAACCAGCCATCCAGGTTAATCCAAGTTATTGTGGAGAACGACAGTTGCATCAATCATTTCATTAAAACTTCACACTTATTACATTGGACATATCCACCAGCCTAATTAGAATCTGCATTGTCTACTGAGCAGAAATATCTCCATACAGTAGATTTCCCTTCGTTTAGTATCATTTTAAACTTTCCAGATTACTGTATTGCTCTTCAAGTGATACGTGTCCAGAAACAAGGCCCTTTGTCTGGATAGCCATAGCTAGCATAACTGCCATTGAAATCCAATGGTAATGCTACCTAGCTAGGTATGCTAATTGTCGGTATCCATCGTTAACTCGTTAATCGTTAACCATCATGTCACTGGCTTTAATTTAAGAATGGCATGTTAGTAGTACATTTAGTAGTACATATAATATCAGTACACTTGATTCATTACTGCTGATGTGTTACTTATATATGTTACTTATTAGCAGCTAGCTACCTAGCTAGCCACTATGAGTTCCAATGTGTTTTCAGTTAGTATTAGCGGCAAGCTAAGCTAGCTGCTGTAATAGTTGAGTTAAGCTTCAGTTAAGACGCTGCGTACCGTACTTCATCATCACATTCGATTATTTATTACAAACAAATTCGAATTCAGCTGTAGGCATGAGATCTGTATCTTGGAGACTAATTGCATCCACAATTTAAGTACTGCAAGCTAGACTACTACAGTTGACACAACACAGGAGGTCCCTGGGCCTGAGAAGGGAAGGTAAGGTAAGGAGTTTAATGTGGCTATAATATGGAATTTTAAATGTGCCTAAAACTAGACTAAATTGTAATGAGTTTTCGAAAACTAGACTGAAACTAAGAAGGATAACTATGACTAAATCTGACTAAAACTTATATGCATTTTTGTCTTTAGACTGAATCTAAAAATAGCTGCCAAAATGAACACTGAGATAGGGGACCCCTTAATCTGCAATTCATGGTTGCTAGCTCTAATCAGATGTACTACCTAGGCTTATAAGAGAAGACAAACTTTTTATGCCAACGAACACCAATAACTAGAACTAATTTGACAGACTATAAACCAATGTGATACACGTGCTCTCTATCTATACAGTAAAAGTGTTGCTTACGTTTGATACTAGACCTACAGTCTAACTCTAACTGCATTAAGTCTAACGTATAGGCCTATCTTACAATAAACTTTAAGTAAAGCTGGCTATGTAACCGCATTCATTCCAATATTGTTGCAGAGATGTTTCCTTTTACCAAGATAGCAATTTCAACAATTCACTTAGCTCAGTAAGTCAGTATAACGAAACTCTGAGATACCCTCATATGTCTAAACGTCAGTGGAGCCAAAATATAATGGTTGAGCTTGGTTGCTTGCTAAAATATATTGGAAGAAGGCCCCACTACACTGATTGAGTAGATGTAAATACATGTTAATTCGTAGGCACTTGTTCTCTCTGTCACAGAGCAAGCACACTCTCGCAGTTCGTTCACGAAACGCATTCTAGTTTATTTATTTATTTATTCCGTACGTTTTTCTTGCAGCTAACTCCTCCTCGCCCGATTGAGCTAGAGACGCCATTCAAACACCAAAATGTCCGGCCCGATCCGGTGCAAGCTGCTATGACTTTTCGTGGCGGTACCCCATGCCACTCCTTTTTTATCCCTCTTTTTCATCCCCTTTTTTCTCCATAGACTTGCATGGCAGAGGTCTCTGCCATTATGACGTCATAATAGGGTCATTAAACTGGCTTGCAGCTGTGCTTCTCACTGACACCTCCGCCAAATCGGAAGAACCGCATTTTCTCTGTCCCTCTCAATTCAACTTTGAAAAAGAATAAGAGGAACCGTATTTCTCTGTCCCTCTCAATTCAACTTTGAGAAAGAATAAGAGTAACTACAGTTTCTAACCTAGCTACCGTATTTCCACTTCGTTAAGGTGAGTTGAATGGCAGCATTTTCAGTGTACTGACTGAAATTTTAATGGTAGCAGCTAACATATAAATTAACGTGACGTTAACGTTGGAGACGCCATTTTCCTTAATTCAAGTTGTGAAGTAAACCTTTGAAGTAATTCATGAATTTAGTTGTGTGGATATAGTGAGCTAAAGCTTGTATTCCCACTACGGTAACGTTAGCTATCCTAGCTGTGTTAAGCAGCTGTAACATCTGAGTACGGGGCTAAAGGCTAACTAACACTACGTAACGGGAGTATCCACTGGCAGTTTCAGCTAGCCGTAACGGGGGATCATTTTCCTTAATTCAAGTTGTTAAGTAAACCTGTGAAGTAATTCATGAATTTAGTTGTGTGGATATAGTGCGCTAATGCTTGTATTCCTACTACGGTAACGTGAGCTATCCTAGCTGTGCGGGGCTATGCAAGTGGTTCGGGAACTACGTATGCAGTAGTTGGCTGTACCAACTCAAGAAAACACTTGAACGAGTGGTTAGATAGAGAGTGCAAAATATTAAAACGAATGTAGTGGCAACAGTTTCAGGTACAGTTTATACACCCGCTCTAACAGTGTTAACCAGTATGTGAGTAACGTGGGTTTTATTAAGGCATAGCGTGTGTAATGTGTAGCTATTTCATTCCGTTTGTTAACCTTTCCGGCTGTCTGTATACCAGCAGCAGAGCGGAGCATTTCACTCCCCTGCCATCTCGGAATGAAATAGCTACACAATACACACGCTATGCTTTAATAAAACTCACGTTTTACGAGACACCAACAGAGGCACAATCGACAAGTCTTACCATTGAAGATCTTTGACGTTCGGTCTGAAACTACAACCAGCCATCCAGGTTAATCCAAGTTATTGTGGAGAACGACAGTTGCATCAATCATTTCATTAAAACTTCACACTTATTACATTGGACATATCCACCAGCCTAATTAGAATCTGCATTGTCTACTGAGCAGAAATATCTCCATACAGTAGATTTCCCTTCGTTTAGTATCATTTTAAACTTTCCAGATTACTGTATTGCTCTTCAAGTGATACGTGTCCAGAAACAAGGCCCTTTGTCTGGATAGCCATAGCTAGCATAACTGCCATTGAAATCCAATGGTAATGCTACCTAGCTAGGTATGCTAATTGTCGGTATCCATCGTTAACTCGTTAATCGTTAACCATCATGTCACTGGCTTTAATTTAAGAATGGCATGTTAGTAGTACATTTAGTAGTACATATAATATCAGTACACTTGATTCATTACTGCTGATGTGTTACTTATATATGTTACTTATTAGCAGCTAGCTACCTAGCTAGCCACTATGAGTTCCAATGTGTTTTCAGTTAGTATTAGCGGCAAGCTAAGCTAGCTGCTGTAATAGTTGAGTTAAGCTTCAGTTAAGACGCTGCGTACCGTACTTCATCATCACATTCGATTATTTATTACAAACAAATTCGAATTCAGCTGTAGGCATGAGATCTGTATCTTGGAGACTAATTGCATCCACAATTTAAGTACTGCAAGCTAGACTACTACAGTTGACACAACACAGGAGGTCCCTGGGCCTGAGAAGGGAAGGTAAGGTAAGGAGTTTAATGTGGCTATAATATGGAATTTTAAATGTGCCTAAAACTAGACTAAATTGTAATGAGTTTTCGAAAACTAGACTGAAACTAAGAAGGATAACTATGACTAAATCTGACTAAAACTTATATGCATTTTTGTCTTTAGACTGAATCTAAAAATAGCTGCCAAAATGAACACTGAGATAGGGGACCCCTTAATCTGCAATTCATGGTTGCTAGCTCTAATCAGATGTACTACCTAGGCTTATAAGAGAAGACAAACTTTTTATGCCAACGAACACCAATAACTAGAACTAATTTGACAGACTATAAACCAATGTGATACACGTGCTCTCTATCTATACAGTAAAAGTGTTGCTTACGTTTGATACTAGACCTACAGTCTAACTCTAACTGCATTAAGTCTAACGTATAGGCCTATCTTACAATAAACTTTAAGTAAAGCTGGCTATGTAACCGCATTCATTCCAATATTGTTGCAGAGATGTTTCCTTTTACCAAGATAGCAATTTCAACAATTCACTTAGCTCAGTAAGTCAGTATAACGAAACTCTGAGATACCCTCATATGTCTAAACGTCAGTGGAGCCAAAATATAATGGTTGAGCTTGGTTGCTTGCTAAAATATATTGGAAGAAGGCCCCACTACACTGATTGAGTAGATGTAAATACATGTTAATTCGTAGGCACTTGTTCTCTCTGTCACAGAGCAAGCACACTCTCGCAGTTCGTTCACGAAACGCATTCTAGTTTATTTATTTATTCTCCCCGTTTTTCTTGCAGCTAACTCCTCCTCGCCCGTTTGAGCTAGAGACGCCATTCAAACACCAAAATGTCCGGCCCGATCCGGTGCAGGTTGCTATGACTTTTCGTGGCGATACTCTTTGCCACTCCTTTTTTATCCCTCTTTTTCATCCCCTTTTTCTCTCATTGACTAACATGGGGAAGGTTGAGCCATTGTGACGTCACGCACTCTAGCCAACTGACATTAGATCAGTTGACATAGGAGAAGCTCTCTTAAATGCCAGAAGTGGTTAGATAGAGAGTGCAAAATATTAAAACGAATGTAGTGGCAACAGTTTCAGGTACAGTTTATACACCCGCTCTAACAGTGTTAACCAGTATGTGAGTAACGTGGGTTTTATTAAGGCATAGCGTGTGTAATGTGTAGCTATTTCATTCCGTTTGTTAACCTTTCCGGCTGTCTGTATACCAGCAGCAGAGCGGAGCATTTCACTCCCCTGCAATCTCGGAATGAAATAGCTACACAATACACACGCTATGCTTTAATAAAATTCACGTTTTACGAGACACCAACAGAGGCACAACCGACAAGTCTTACCATTGAAGATCTTTGACGTTCGGTCTGAAACTTCATCCAGCCATCCAGGTTAATCCAAGTTGTTATGGAGAACGACAGTTGCATCAATCATATTTCATTAAAACTTCACACTTCTTACATTGGACATATCCACCAGCCTAATTAGAATCTGCATTGTCTACTGAGCAGAAAATTCTCCATACAGTAGATTTCCCTTCGTTTAGTATCATTTTAAACTTTCCAGATGACTGTATTGCCCTCGCTCGTCAAGTGATACGTGTCCAGAAACAAGGCTCCTTTGACTGGATAGCCAGAGCTAGCATAACTGCCATTGAAATCCAATGGTAATGCTACCTAGCTAGGTATGCTAATTGTCGGTATCCATCGTTAACTCGCTAATCGTTAACCATCATGTCACTGGCTTTAATTTAAGAATGGCATGTTAGTAGTACATTTAGTAGTACATTTAATTTCAGTACACTTGATTCATTACTGCTGATGTGTTACTTATATATGTTACTTATTAGCAGCTAGCTACCTAGCTAGCCACTGTGTTCCGATGTGTTTTCAGTTCGCGTTAGCGGCAAGCTAGCTGCTGTAAAAGTTGAGTTGAGCTTCAGTTAAGATGCTGCGTACCGTACTTCATCATCACATTCGATTATTTATTACAAACAAATTCGAATTCAGCTGTAGGCATGAGACCTGTATCTTGGAGACTAATTGCATCCACAATGTAAGTACTGCAAGCTAGACTACTATGCAGTTGACACAACACAGGAGGTCCCTGGGCCTGAGAAGGGAAGGGAATGAGTTTAATGTGGCTATAATATGGAATTTTAAATGTGCCTAAAACTAGACTAAATTGTAATGAGTTTTCGAAAACTAGACTGAAACTAAGAAGGATAACTATGACTAAATGTGACTAAAACTAATATGCATTTTTGTCTTAAGACTGAATCTAAAAATAGCTGCCAAAATGAACACTGAGATAGGGGACCCCTTAATCTGCAATTCATGGTTGCTAGCTCTAATCAGATGTACTACCTAGGCTTATAAGAGAAGACTAACTTTGTATGGCAACGAACACCAATAACTAGAACTAATTTGACAGACTATAAACCAATGTGATACACGTGCTCTCTATCTATACAGTAAAAGTGTTGCTTACGTTTGATACTACACCTACAGACTAACTCTAACTGCATTAAGTCTAACATATAGGCCTATCTTACAATAAACTTTAAGTAAAGCTGGCTATGTAACCGCATTCATTCTAATATTGTTGCAGAGATGTTTCCTTTTACCAAGATAGCAATTTCAACAATTCACTTAGCTCAGTAAGTCAGTATAACGAAACTCTGAGATACCCTCATATGTCTAAACGTCAGTGGAGCCAAAATATAATGGTTGAGCTTGGTTGCTTGCTAAAATATATTGGAAGAAGGCCCCACTACACTGATTGAGTAGATGTAAATACATGTTAATTCATAGGCACTTGTTCTCTCTGTCACAGAGCAAGCACACTCTCGCAGTTCGTTCACGAAACGCATTCTAGTTAGTGTGCTTGCCCGAAGGGAAGCACAGTATTGTTATCGTCAAGTTTTCTTTATTTATTAGTGTGCTTGCCCGAAGGGAAGCACAGTATTGTTATCGTCAAGTTTTCTTTATTAGTGTGCTTGCCCGAAGGGAAGCACAGTATTGTTATCGTCAAGTTTTCTTTATTTATTTATTTATTCTCCCCGTTTTTCTTGCAGCTAACTCCTCCTCGCCCGTTTGAGCTAGAGACGCCATTCAAACACCAAAATGTCCGGCCCGATCCGGTGCAGGTTGCTATGACTTTTCGTGGCGATACTCTTTGCCACTCCTTTTTTATCCCTCTTTTTCATCCCCTTTTTCTCTCATTGACTAACATGGGGAAGGTTGAGCCATTGTGACGTCACGCACTCTAGCCAACTGACATTAGATCAGTTGACATAGGAGAAGCTCTCTTAAATGCCAGAAGTGGTTAGATAGAGAGTGCAAAATATTAAAACGAATGTAGTGGCAACAGTTTCAGGTACAGTTTATACACCCGCTCTAACAGTGTTAACCAGTATGTGAGTAACGTGGGTTTTATTAAGGCATAGCGTGTGTAATGTGTAGCTATTTCATTCCGTTTGTTAACCTTTCCGGCTGTCTGTATACCAGCAGCAGAGCGGAGCATTTCACTCCCCTGCAATCTCGGAATGAAATAGCTACACAATACACACGCTATGCTTTAATAAAATTCACGTTTTACGAGACACCAACAGAGGCACAACCGACAAGTCTTACCATTGAAGATCTTTGACGTTCGGTCTGAAACTTCATCCAGCCATCCAGGTTAATCCAAGTTGTTATGGAGAACGACAGTTGCATCAATCATATTTCATTAAAACTTCACACTTCTTACATTGGACATATCCACCAGCCTAATTAGAATCTGCATTGTCTACTGAGCAGAAAATTCTCCATACAGTAGATTTCCCTTCGTTTAGTATCATTTTAAACTTTCCAGATGACTGTATTGCCCTCGCTCGTCAAGTGATACGTGTCCAGAAACAAGGCTCCTTTGACTGGATAGCCAGAGCTAGCATAACTGCCATTGAAATCCAATGGTAATGCTACCTAGCTAGGTATGCTAATTGTCGGTATCCATCGTTAACTCGCTAATCGTTAACCATCATGTCACTGGCTTTAATTTAAGAATGGCATGTTAGTAGTACATTTAGTAGTACATTTAATATCAGTACACTTGATTCATTACTGCTGATGTGTTACTTATATATGTTACTTATTAGCAGCTAGCTACCTAGCTAGCCACTGTGTTCCGATGTGTTTTCAGTTCGCGTTAGCGGCAAGCTAGCTGCTGTAAAAGTTGAGTTGAGCTTCAGTTAAGACGCTGCGTACCGTACTTCATCATCACATTCGATTATTTATTACAAACAAATTCGAATTCAGCTGTAGGCATGAGATCTGTATCTTGGAGACTAATTGCATCCACAATGTAAGTACTGCAAGCTAGACTACTATGCAGTTGACACAACACAGGAGGTCCCTGGGCCTGAGAAGGGAAGGGAATGAGTTTAATGTGGCTATAATATGGAATTTTAAATGTGCCTAAAACTAGACTAAATTGTAATGAGTTTTCGAAAACTAGACTGAAACTAAGAAGGATAACTATGACTAAATGTGACTAAAACTAATATGCATTTTTGTCTTAAGACTGAATCTAAAAATAGCTGCCAAAATGAACACTGAGATAGGGGACCCCTTAATCTGCAATTCATGGTTGCTAGCTCTAATCAGATGTACTACCTAGGCTTATAAGAGAAGACTAACTTTGTATGGCAACGAACACCAATAACTAGAACTAATTTGACAGACTATAAACCAATGTGATACACGTGCTCTCTATCTATACAGTAAAAGTGTTGCTTACGTTTGATACTACACCTACAGACTAACTCTAACTGCATTAAGTCTAACATATAGGCCTATCTTACAATAAACTTTAAGTAAAGCTGGCTATGTAACCGCATTCATTCTAATATTGTTGCAGAGATGTTTCCTTTTACCAAGATAGCAATTTCAACAATTCACTTAGCTCAGTAAGTCAGTATAACGAAACTCTGAGATACCCTCATATGTCTAAACGTCAGTGGAGCCAAAATATAATGGTTGAGCTTGGTTGCTTGCTAAAATATATTGGAAGAAGGCCCCACTACACTGATTGAGTAGATGTAAATACATGTTAATTCATAGGCACTTGTTCTCTCTGTCACAGAGCAAGCACACTCACGCAGTTCGTTCACGAAACGCATTCTAGTTTATTTATTTATTTATTCCGTACGTTTTTCTTGCAGCTAACTCCTCCTCGCCCGATTGAGCTAGAGACGCCATTCAAACACCAAAATGTCCGGCCCGATCCGGTGCAAGCTGCTATGACTTTTCGTGGCGGTACCCCATGCCACTCCTTTTTTATCCCTCTTTTTCATCCCCTTTTTTCTCCATAGACTTGCATGGCAGAGGTCTCTGCCATTATGACGTCATAATAGGGTCATTAAACTGGCTTGCAGCTGTGCTTCTCACTGACACCTCCGCCAAATCGGAAGAACCGCATTTTCTCTGTCCCTCTCAATTCAACTTTGAAAAAGAATAAGAGGAACCGTATTTCTCTGTCCCTCTCAATTCAACTTTGAGAAAGAATAAGAGTAACTACAGTTTCTAACCTAGCTACCGTATTTCCACTTCGTTAAGGTGAGTTGAATGGCAGCATTTTCAGTGTACTGACTGAAATTTTAATGGTAGCAGCTAACATATAAATTAACGTGACGTTAACGTTGGAGACGCCATTTTCCTTAATTCAAGTTGTGAAGTAAACCTTTGAAGTAATTCATGAATTTAGTTGTGTGGATATAGTGAGCTAAAGCTTGTATTCCCACTACGGTAACGTTAGCTATCCTAGCTGTGTTAAGCAGCTGTAACATCTGAGTACGGGGCTAAAGGCTAACTAACACTACGTAACGGGAGTATCCACTGGCAGTTTCAGCTAGCCGTAACGGGGGATCATTTTCCTTAATTCAAGTTGTTAAGTAAACCTGTGAAGTAATTCATGAATTTAGTTGTGTGGATATAGTGCGCTAATGCTTGTATTCCTACTACGGTAACGTGAGCTATCCTAGCTGTGCGGGGCTATGCAAGTGGTTCGGGAACTACGTATGCAGTAGTTGGCTGTACCAACTCAAGAAAACACTTGAACGAGTGGTTAGATAGAGAGTGCAAAATATTAAAACGAATGTAGTGGCAACAGTTTCAGGTACAGTTTATACACCCGCTCTAACAGTGTTAACCAGTATGTGAGTAACGTGGGTTTTATTAAGGCATAGCGTGTGTAATGTGTAGCTATTTCATTCCGTTTGTTAACCTTTCCGGCTGTCTGTATACCAGCAGCAGAGCGGAGCATTTCACTCCCCTGCCATCTCGGAATGAAATAGCTACACAATACACACGCTATGCTTTAATAAAACTCACGTTTTACGAGACACCAACAGAGGCACAATCGACAAGTCTTACCATTGAAGATCTTTGACGTTCGGTCTGAAACTACAACCAGCCATCCAGGTTAATCCAAGTTATTGTGGAGAACGACAGTTGCATCAATCATTTCATTAAAACTTCACACTTATTACATTGGACATATCCACCAGCCTAATTAGAATCTGCATTGTCTACTGAGCAGAAATATCTCCATACAGTAGATTTCCCTTCGTTTAGTATCATTTTAAACTTTCCAGATTACTGTATTGCTCTTCAAGTGATACGTGTCCAGAAACAAGGCCCTTTGTCTGGATAGCCATAGCTAGCATAACTGCCATTGAAATCCAATGGTAATGCTACCTAGCTAGGTATGCTAATTGTCGGTATCCATCGTTAACTCGTTAATCGTTAACCATCATGTCACTGGCTTTAATTTAAGAATGGCATGTTAGTAGTACATTTAGTAGTACATATAATATCAGTACACTTGATTCATTACTGCTGATGTGTTACTTATATATGTTACTTATTAGCAGCTAGCTACCTAGCTAGCCACTATGAGTTCCAATGTGTTTTCAGTTAGTATTAGCGGCAAGCTAAGCTAGCTGCTGTAATAGTTGAGTTAAGCTTCAGTTAAGACGCTGCGTACCGTACTTCATCATCACATTCGATTATTTATTACAAACAAATTCGAATTCAGCTGTAGGCATGAGATCTGTATCTTGGAGACTAATTGCATCCACAATTTAAGTACTGCAAGCTAGACTACTACAGTTGACACAACACAGGAGGTCCCTGGGCCTGAGAAGGGAAGGTAAGGTAAGGAGTTTAATGTGGCTATAATATGGAATTTTAAATGTGCCTAAAACTAGACTAAATTGTAATGAGTTTTCGAAAACTAGACTGAAACTAAGAAGGATAACTATGACTAAATCTGACTAAAACTTATATGCATTTTTGTCTTTAGACTGAATCTAAAAATAGCTGCCAAAATGAACACTGAGATAGGGGACCCCTTAATCTGCAATTCATGGTTGCTAGCTCTAATCAGATGTACTACCTAGGCTTATAAGAGAAGACAAACTTTTTATGCCAACGAACACCAATAACTAGAACTAATTTGACAGACTATAAACCAATGTGATACACGTGCTCTCTATCTATACAGTAAAAGTGTTGCTTACGTTTGATACTAGACCTACAGTCTAACTCTAACTGCATTAAGTCTAACGTATAGGCCTATCTTACAATAAACTTTAAGTAAAGCTGGCTATGTAACCGCATTCATTCCAATATTGTTGCAGAGATGTTTCCTTTTACCAAGATAGCAATTTCAACAATTCACTTAGCTCAGTAAGTCAGTATAACGAAACTCTGAGATACCCTCATATGTCTAAACGTCAGTGGAGCCAAAATATAATGGTTGAGCTTGGTTGCTTGCTAAAATATATTGGAAGAAGGCCCCACTACACTGATTGAGTAGATGTAAATACATGTTAATTCGTAGGCACTTGTTCTCTCTGTCACAGAGCAAGCACACTCTCGCAGTTCGTTCACGAAACGCATTCTAGTTTATTTATTTATTCCGTACGTTTTTCTTGCAGCTAACTCCTCCTCGCCCGATTGAGCTAGAGACGCCATTCAAACACCAAAATGTCCGGCCCGATCCGGTGCAAGCTGCTATGACTTTTCGTGGCGGTACCCCATGCCACTCCTTTTTTATCCCTCTTTTTCATCCCCTTTTTTCTCCATAGACTTGCATGGCAGAGGTCTCTGCCATTATGACGTCATAATAGGGTCATTAAACTGGCTTGCAGCTGTGCTTCTCACTGACACCTCCGCCAAATCGGAAGAACCGCATTTTCTCTGTCCCTCTCAATTCAACTTTGAAAAAGAATAAGAGGAACCGTATTTCTCTGTCCCTCTCAATTCAACTTTGAGAAAGAATAAGAGTAACTACAGTTTCTAACCTAGCTACCGTATTTCCACTTCGTTAAGGTGAGTTGAATGGCAGCATTTTCAGTGTACTGACTGAAATTTTAATGGTAGCAGCTAACATATAAATTAACGTGACGTTAACGTTGGAGACGCCATTTTCCTTAATTCAAGTTGTGAAGTAAACCTTTGAAGTAATTCATGAATTTAGTTGTGTGGATATAGTGAGCTAAAGCTTGTATTCCCACTACGGTAACGTTAGCTATCCTAGCTGTGTTAAGCAGCTGTAACATCTGAGTACGGGGCTAAAGGCTAACTAACACTACGTAACGGGAGTATCCACTGGCAGTTTCAGCTAGCCGTAACGGGGGATCATTTTCCTTAATTCAAGTTGTTAAGTAAACCTGTGAAGTAATTCATGAATTTAGTTGTGTGGATATAGTGCGCTAATGCTTGTATTCCTACTACGGTAACGTGAGCTATCCTAGCTGTGCGGGGCTATGCAAGTGGTTCGGGAACTACGTATGCAGTAGTTGGCTGTACCAACTCAAGAAAACACTTGAACGAGTGGTTAGATAGAGAGTGCAAAATATTAAAACGAATGTAGTGGCAACAGTTTCAGGTACAGTTTATACACCCGCTCTAACAGTGTTAACCAGTATGTGAGTAACGTGGGTTTTATTAAGGCATAGCGTGTGTAATGTGTAGCTATTTCATTCCGTTTGTTAACCTTTCCGGCTGTCTGTATACCAGCAGCAGAGCGGAGCATTTCACTCCCCTGCCATCTCGGAATGAAATAGCTACACAATACACACGCTATGCTTTAATAAAACTCACGTTTTACGAGACACCAACAGAGGCACAATCGACAAGTCTTACCATTGAAGATCTTTGACGTTCGGTCTGAAACTACAACCAGCCATCCAGGTTAATCCAAGTTATTGTGGAGAACGACAGTTGCATCAATCATTTCATTAAAACTTCACACTTATTACATTGGACATATCCACCAGCCTAATTAGAATCTGCATTGTCTACTGAGCAGAAATATCTCCATACAGTAGATTTCCCTTCGTTTAGTATCATTTTAAACTTTCCAGATTACTGTATTGCTCTTCAAGTGATACGTGTCCAGAAACAAGGCCCTTTGTCTGGATAGCCATAGCTAGCATAACTGCCATTGAAATCCAATGGTAATGCTACCTAGCTAGGTATGCTAATTGTCGGTATCCATCGTTAACTCGTTAATCGTTAACCATCATGTCACTGGCTTTAATTTAAGAATGGCATGTTAGTAGTACATTTAGTAGTACATATAATATCAGTACACTTGATTCATTACTGCTGATGTGTTACTTATATATGTTACTTATTAGCAGCTAGCTACCTAGCTAGCCACTGTGTTCCGATGTGTTTTCAGTTAGCGTTAGCGGCAAGCTAGCTGCTGTAAAAGTTGAGTTGAGCTTCAGTTAAGACGCTGCGTACCGTACTTCATCATCACATTCGATTATTTATTACAAACAAATTCGAATTCAGCTGTAGGCATGAGACCTGTATCTTGGAGACTAATTGCATCCACAATGTAAGTACTGCAAGCTAGACTACTATGCAGTTGACACAACACAGGAGGTCCCTGGGCCTGAGAAGGGAAGGGAATGAGTTTAATGTGGCTATAATATGGAATTTTAAATGTGCCTAAAACTAGACTAAATTGTAATGAGTTTTCGAAAACTAGACTGAAACTAAGAAGGATAACTATGACTAAATGTGACTAAAACTAATATGCATTTTTGTCTTAAGACTGAATCTAAAAATAGCTGCCAAAATGAACACTGAGATAGGGGACCCCTTAATCTGCAATTCATGGTTGCTAGCTCTAATCAGATGTACTACCTAGGCTTATAAGAGAAGACTAACTTTGTATGGCAACGAACACCAATAACTAGAACTAATTTGACAGACTATAAACCAATGTGATACACGTGCTCTCTATCTATACAGTAAAAGTGTTGCTTACGTTTGATACTACACCTACAGACTAACTCTAACTGCATTAAGTCTAACATATAGGCCTATCTTACAATAAACTTTAAGTAAAGCTGGCTATGTAACCGCATTCATTCTAATATTGTTGCAGAGATGTTTCCTTTTACCAAGATAGCAATTTCAACAATTCACTTAGCTCAATAAGTCAGTATAACGAAACTCTGAGATACCCTCATATGTCTAAACGTCAGTGGAGCCAAAATATAATGGTTGAGCTTGGTTGCTTGCTAAAATATATTGGAAGAAGGCCCCACTACACTGATTGAGTAGATGTAAATACATGTTAATTCATAGGCACTTGTTCTCTCTGTCACAGAGCAAGCACACTCTCGCAGTTCGTTCACGAAACGCATTCTAGTCTATATAAGTGTCCTTGCATGCTGTGTAGCAAACAATGAAATTGCTTAACTACAATTCATCTAGAATTTCCCCCTGGGAATCAAAAGAGTACTGAATATTGTTATATTCTGAATATAAGTTCCTGTTATTGTGTTGGCTCAGTAATGGGTATTTACACATACTCATGATAACATGATACAGTACATACACCGCATAGTAAATACTCACTTCTCACTTAAATACATTCTAATGAGATCCCTTGATGTAAAGTGGAGAGCTCTCGTCTTGAAACCGCACTCCCCCCCGCTGCCTGCCAGATCATTGAAACTGTGAATTTCATTTGCAGATAACGATCAGTCTAATCTCTGCAGGAGCCTCGCGAGCACACCCATCACTTCCTGCTGTCCTGTCCTGTCCCGTCTCCGCACGTGAAGAGCAATTTAATTGGCTCCTGCGGTTCCCTTATTTATATATTTTATGTAAATGTGGCAGGAAACAACTGTTTAAAAGTTTTCAAACTTTCCTGTGATCCATCCGCTCCCCAACCTGCTGTGTTTATCTCGCATATAATCAAATCTGCGGGCGGCTTGCTGTATTTCGCACTGATAACGCGTGCAAAGCGGTGCTGGCTTCAGTTCATGCTGATAACAGGCGAAGCACAGAGGTTTTCAGGTTGGGGTGTATTTTTCCGATAAATAGGATTTGACCTGTTTTCCTACAATAATCTCCACAACCACAACATACCGGAGCTGCTTACAAAGTATAGGCTGCTAAAGTTGAAAAACTGTTTAAAAACTAAAATTCAAATACTCTCATAGGCTGCAGGCATGCAAATACTTTGATACTCAAACACAACAAACCATCTTAACATACATTTCCTCACAATTTCATGAGTGTTTTTAATGCATAATTACTGGTTTATTTCTCACATAAGCAAGCCATATGACAACCTGTAGACAAAGAACACCGTAGTAATCAGCAGTGGACACAAACAGAATGGCATGAGAAGAGAAGAGCATTCGTTTCCGTGGAGACTTCCAGAAAGTTCTATAACTTGCACCTGTTCCCAGTTTTAAACCTCAGATATGTGATTATCCCGTAGAGGACGACATTACAGGTCCTCACAGAAACAGTGCGCTCAGAATGTCTCTCTCTGTGTGTGTCTCGCTCCTCTGTATCTCTCAGGTCCACACTGTGGTCCTCACCTCCCTTCATCCAGACTGAAACACAAAGGATCAGTCAAATCCCTCAGCTCGTTGCCGTTAGTTACAGAGGCCTCCATGTTCTGAGAGGGGGACACATTGGTTTCTGTGTGATCTCCGTGTGTTTGTCCTCAGAGTAGGGAGACGGCTTCTGGCTATCACACCTCAGCCCGACATGAAGCAAGGCTGGAATCTGAATCATCACTTCTTAAGCGTAGGCGTCAACCAACACCAGCATCCAACATGGCAGGCCTATGAGGAAGTTCCCGAGCGGAAATGTCTCTTAGTTGTGTAGTTACCAAAAAGTGACCATTGTCTGTAGGCTGGTGGTCAGCGGTGATGATTTGTTGAACATTTACATTAGAATCTTAACAACGTGTCAATGTGGAGGCGGTTTATATACACAAGAGTGACACCAAGCCAACCAGCAGACACACACACACAAGGAATCGCAATCTATACAGAATATACACATGACTACTGTACACTACATAGTAGGGGAGTTTGCCTTGATGATTTGAAGCACAGGCATATAAAAAGTCATGACTGCATGAAAAAAAGGAATGCATTTTGTCTGTAATGTCTGTACAAACTCACACACACACACACACACACACACACACACACACACACTTCCAAATGTTACTGTTTAGTGTATGTCAGAGTATTTCCTTTGTACAAAGTCTTTACATGAGGACAAAAGGCAGGATGACAAGTTTTGACAACCATATCTGAGAAGTGAATAGTGAGTGCTGTGTTTAAAATAGAAATATAGTGCTGCGACGTTTGTGTGCTTGAAAATGTGTGTGTGTGTGTGTGTGTGTGTTAGTGTTAGTGTGTGTGTGTGTGTGTGTGTGTGTGTGTGTGTTTGTGTGTGTGTGAGGAAATACACTTAAAGCCAACTTAGGACATGAAAGCAGTATGCTACCGTGCCAGAGCGAAAGCTCATTTCAACCCTCTTCTTCACACGTGCATACACACACACACAGACACACAGACACACAGACACACACACACACACACAACATTAAAGAAACAGGCTAACATAGCGGA
>NW_027666901.1:17500-20000 GCF_963457725.1 Sprattus sprattus | reverse complement strand
ACAGGAATGGTAGAGGTGGTAGTTGACGTTTTTAAAAAGTGTGTTGACACACACATCGCAAACATTAACAATAAAAATAAAAAAATCTGTTGTTTGTTGTTGTTAATTAATAAAATAACTAGATGTTCTACATCACTGTGTATGTGTATTGAATTGGAAGTGTATTGAACTTGGCATCTTGATTTAACTAGTCTGATCATTTAGCTAGCTGGGCCTGAAATGAAATAAATAAATTTCAACACTTATTTCTATAGCTTCACATAAGGGGTTATTCCAGTAGAGTGTCACAAGTTAATGAAACCCCAACTTACATTAATTATTTTAAAAAAATGTATCATCAGAGGAAACACATGATGAATTGGAAGTGTATTGAACTTGGCATCTTGATTTAACTAGTCTGATCATTTAGCTAGCTGGGCCTGAAATGAAATAAATAAATTTCAACACTTATTTCTACAGCTTCACATAAGGGTTTATTCCAGTAGAGTGTCACAAGTTAATGAAACCCCAACTTACATTAATTATTTAAAAAAAAATGTATCATCAGAGGACACACATGATGGAGGAGAGACATGACTGATGGGGTGTGACGTATTCTTTATTGAAAGGCCAAGGCCAAGTACAACACTCATACACACAGTAACCAAGTTGATACAGAATAATGTGAAAATGGTAAAAATCTAATTTCCTCAAAAAAATCCTCAGGAATATTCCCTTCAAGAATATCAAAGGATTGCTTGATTCTAGGGTCCCTTTCCTTCTTTAAGCCATCTTCGATTGACTTCAGCCAATTCTTCTCCATTGCCTGAAACGGGGAAAAAGTATGAAAACATAAGCCTATGACTCCCTGAGACACACATCCTAAACTATTTTATCTTGTGATGACCTGAACTGTAGGCTACATGGCCAGTGTTAAGCAGTCTAAAGCATAACGTTAATCCACCATGCCTAGATTCCTCTCCACTGGCTGTCACAAAGTCACCTGTATGAAGTCTATTAAAAAGCCTATTACAACAACTGGTGGCTGCCTCAGAGTTATCCTTATTCCAAAGCAGCCTGGAAGTCAACCAGTCTCAACATCGAGTGCCTCACAGGCACCCACAGCCAATTGGCTGCCTGAGAGTTACCCAGTGTTAGTAAGCAGCCTGGAAGTCAACCAGTCTCAACAAGTGCCTCAAAGGTATCTAAAACCAATTGGCTGCCTGACAGTTACCCTTATTCCAAAGCAGCCTGGAAGTCAACCAGTATCAACATCGAGTGCCTCACAGGCACCCAGAGCCAATTGGCTGCCTGAGAGTTACCCAGTGTTAGTAAGCAGCCTGGTAGTCAACCAGTCTCAACATCAAGTGCCTCACAGGTATCTAAAACCAATTGGCTGCCTGAGAGTTACCCTTATTCCAAAGCAGCTCAACGTCATTTGAAAGATAACCACTAACCATTAACAATCACTAAAATACATATCTACAGTAATTAATCTTACTTTATAGGCTTACTGTTACCTAATGTTTTAACCAGATTTAGCTAGCTAGCAGGTTGAAATAACATTACCACAGCTAAAATTAGATTTAGCTAGCTAGCAGGTTGAAATGACATTACCACAGCTAAGATTAGCATAATCAATCTTTATGTTAACATATTGCATGGTAAAGATAACATTAGCCGGCCCATTTTATACAGTGATTAATCTACAGTAATACATTTTACTTTGTAGGCTTACTGTTACCTAATGTTTTAACCAGATTGAGCTAGCTAGCAGGTTGAAAAGACATTACCACAGCTAAGATTAGCACGATCTATCTTTAAATATGGTTAACATATTGCATGCTAAACATAACATTAGCTGGCCCATCTTACATGTACAGCCCTGAAGCAAACACAATTAGCCATTTCATGTTTAAAATAGAAATATATTAGCTACATACCTTTGTAAAGTTGGAGCTTTCACTCGTTGCTGAGAGGTAGAATGAAGTTGGAGCTGGAATGAGAGCACTATACAGAAAGTTTGAATTTGGGCTCAAAGTGTTTGGATTGGACCAGAGGTTTGGGGGCGGAACCAGAGGTTTGGAGGTGGGAAGCACATTGATTGGATAAGAGTTTTGGGGGCGGAACCACCTTCCAGGCAGCCGCTGCCTGGCAGTCGAAGTTGAGGGCTCAAAACACCATTGAGCGGTCAGGACCGTAGACAAGTAGGACGCCGCGTCAATCAATCCGTAGAGAAGAGGTACGTGCTTTTCAAACCATCAGAACACAGGCGCAGCCCTGGTCCAATCAGAAGAGCAGAACACAGACGCAGCCCTGGTCCAATCAGAAGAGCAGAACACAGGCACAGCCTTGGTCCAATCAGAAGAGCAGAACACAGGCACAGCCTTGGTCCAATGAGAAGAGCAGAACACAGGCACAGCCCTGGTCCAATCAGAAGATCAGAACACAGGCACAGCCCTGGTCCAATCAGAAGATCAGAACACAGGCACAGCCCTGGTCCAATCAGAAGAACAGAACA
>NW_027666902.1:60000-67500 GCF_963457725.1 Sprattus sprattus | reverse complement strand
GGGGGTGTGCTGGAGCTTGCAGGCATTCATCGGGAGGTCCAAGATATCCCATAAACCACCCTGGGGCCCCTGCAGGTCAGACAGCCCGCCCGCAGTAAAGCCCTTCTTTCAGAAGAGATGGCAGGAGGGGTTTACAGGTTACAATATCTCGACTGAAATCTAAAGGTCGTCAGGTCACTGGGCTGGGCTGGGCTGGGCTGGGTTGGGCTGGGCTGGGCTGAGCTGGTGGCGTGCTGTCAGAGGTCATAGGTCATAGGTGAGAGGTGAGAGGTGACAGGGGGGTTACCTGGGACAGTGGTGGGCTCGGGGGAGGTCTTGAAGGACAGGACGCTGGGCTGAGACTTCCCCTGCTGGTTCTCGGCCACCACGTACACCTCGTAGTCCGTGTTCCAGTCCAGGCTGCTCAGGACCACGTACTCGCTGATGTGGGGCAGACGGATCTCAGGGCGCCAGTCGTTACCCAGCTTCTGGGGGAAACACACAGGCAGACAGGGTGAGGACACGCAGGCAGACAGGGTGAGGACACGCAGACAGACAGGGTGAGGACACGCAGACAGACAGGGTGAGGACACGCAGACAGACAGGGTCAGGACACGCAGACAGACAGGGTGAGGACACGCAGGCAGACAGGGTCAGGACACGCAGACAGACAGGGTCAGAAAACACAGACAGACAGACAGGGTCAGACAGGCAGACAGGGTGAGGACACGCAGGCAGACAGGGTGAGGACACGCAGGCAGACAGGGTGAGGACACGCAGGCAGACAGGGTGAGGACACGCAGACAGACAGGGTCAGACAGACAGACAGAGAAAAGAGAGGCAGACAGTCAGGACACGCAGACAGACAGACAGGGTCAGGACACGCAGGCAGACAGGGTGAGGACACGCAGACAGACAGGGTGAGGACACGCAGGCAGACAGGGTGAGGACACGCAGACAGACAGGGTCAGACAGACAGACAGAGAAAAGAGAGGCAGACAGTCAGGACACGCAGACAGACAGACAGGGTCAGGACACGCAGGCAGACAGGGTGAGGACACGCAGACAGACAGGGTCAGGAAACACACACAGACAGGGTCAGGACACGCAGACAGACAGGGTCAGGAAACACAGACAGACAGACAGGGTCAGAACACGCAGACAGACAGGGTCAGAACACGCAGAGAGACAGGGTCAGGACACGCAGACAGACAGGGTCAGGAAACACAGACAGACAGGGTCAGGAAACACAGACAGACAGGGTCAGAAAACGCAGACAGACAGGGTCAGGACACGCAGACAGACAGGGTCAGGAAACACAGACAGACAGACAGGGTGAGGAAACACACGCAGACAGACAGAGAAAAGAGAGGCAGACAGACAGGGTCAGGACACGCAGACAGACAGAGAAAAGAGAGGCAGACAGACAGGGTCAGGACACACAGACAGACAGGGTCAGGACACGCAGACAGACAGACAGGGTCAGGACACGCAGACAGACAGGGTCAGGACACGCAGACAGACAGACAGGGTCAGGACACGCAGACAGACAGACAGGGTCAGGACACGCAGACAGACAGGGTCAGGACACGCAGACAGACAGGGTCAGGACACGCAGACAGAGAAGAGAGAGGCAGACAGACATGAAAGATAAACAGAGTGGAGTCAGAAAGACACATATACAGAGAGAGAGAGAGAGAGAGAGAGAGAGAGAGAGAGAGAGAGAGAGACACAGATATTGAGTCAAGTAGACAGTGAGGAGGCCATTAAGTAAGAAGGAGGCCAGGTAGATGGACAACAGTCAGGAAATAGACAAGAAATAGATACAGTATAAGAAATAGATAGATAGAAATAAGAACATAGATAGAAATAGATACAGTATAGGAAATAGATACAGTATAGGAAATAGATACAGTATAGGAAATAGATACAGTATAGGAAATAGATACAGTATAGGAAATAGATAGATATAAATGAGAACATAGATAGAAATAGATACAGTATAGGAAATAGATACAGTATAGGAAATAGATAGAGTATAGGAAATAGATAGATATAAATGAGAACATAGATAGAAATAGATACAGTATAGGAAATAGATAGATATAAATAAGAAAACAGATAGAAATAGAAAACTCAGACATACTTTCTGCAGACTCATGAAGAGAGAAACAGACAAATGGACAACACTACAGCAGAACAAGGACAGACAGACAGACAGACAGACAGACAGACAGAAGAGAGGCAGACAGAAGAGAGACAGACAGACAGAAGAGAGACAGACAGACAGAGAGACAGACAGACAGACAGACAGACAGACAGACAGACAGAAGAGAGACAGACAGACAGAGAGACAGACAGACAGACAGACAGACAGACAGACACACAGACAGACAGACAGACAGAAGAGAGACAGACAGACAGACAGACAGACAGACAGACAGACAGACAGACAGACAGACAGACAGACAGACAGAAGCGAGACAGACAGACAGAGAGACAGACAGACAGACAGACAGGTAGTATAGTAGCAGAGTACTCACAGCTTTGTAGCGCACAAGGTAGTGCATGATGGGAGAGCCGCCATCGTCCTGCTTCACCCAGAAGACCTTCACAGCGTTGCCTTTGGTCTGCAGCTTCGACTCGAGTTTGGGAGGGTTGGGTTCCCCTGGGGGGATGGGAGGGGCAGAGAGGACCTGTTAGAGAACAGGGGGGACTGGTGCACACTCTCAGTACTGTCCTACAGGGGGACTGGTGCACACTACCAGTACTGTCCTACAGGGGGACTGGTGCACACTACCAGTACTGTCCTACAGGGGGAGCTCCAGAGACTGCTACTATCTGACCTCGGCACAGCTCCTGTCTTACTCTGCATGGCCCTGAAACGGTTCCCTTCAGCTAAAAGCAGTACTGCTCTACAGCGCTCTAACACAGTGACCTCCCTGCCTCTTCACTGCTGGCCTGGGAAACTAACCACATCCCTTTTGTGTTACTGGCTTTGTCTACTCTCTAAACGAACTGCATCCCTGTTGTGTAACTGTTTTTGTAAACTCACTAAATCTCTGCTTTATAACTTTATTGTAAAGCTCTTTACATCAGTGTCGTGAATGTTTTGGGACTGGGTTGACTAAATTTGACTGAACGGGTGCAAATCTTTTGGTGTCCTCTGAGATGCTTCTCGAGGAGATGCAGCTGACACCAAGAGGAATTTTAATTCCATCTTGGTTGATCAGGGCACTATACTTCTTCATAATGTATGTCGCAGACATTTTGATGTCTTGAGGTATGTGAGGGGGTCATTTAGTTGTGGGTTTTTCCCAAAACTCCTAAACTCTGGGTTTAGCGCCACTCAAATATTGCAGAAATGTCTGTCCAACTGGAGAAGCGGCATGTTTTTTTGCGAATCTGGAGAATTTAAGATTCCGGAAAAATGAGAGGCATTAACTCATCCACTGCAGTGATAAGGGAGTCGGGAGGAGGACTGTGTGTGTGTGTGTGTGTGTGTGTGTGTGTGTGTCTGTGTGTGTGTGTGTCTGTGTGTGTGTGTGTGTGTGTGTGTGTCTGTGTGTGTGTCTGTGTGTGTGTGTGAGTGGTGCTTTATCTCTCTGTGTGTAAGAGTGTATGTCTTGTTTTTTTTGTGTATTCATTGGTGGATCTGTGTGTGCATGTGTGGGTGTGTGTGTGTGTTTGTGTGTGCATGTGTGGGTGTGTGTGCTTGTGTGTGTACTGAGTAATCATGCACTGGTGTTTTGCTCTGTCTGTGTGGATGCTCGTTATCTGTCCTATGTCAGCTCTTAACGAGGTCCTCGCCTTTAATTAGCCTGAATGGAGCTGCTGTTAGCACAGCATAGGCCTAAAGTTACAGGAGTGAGTCAGTCTCTGTGTGTGTGTGTGTGTGTGTGTGTGTGTGTGTGTAAATGTGTGTGTGTGTAAATGTGTGTGTGTGTGTAAATGTGTGTGTGTGTAAATGTGTGTGTGTGTGTGTGTGTGTGTGTGTCTGTCTGTGTGTGTGTGTCTGTGTGTGTGTGTGTGTAAATGTGTGTGTGTGTGTGTGTGTGTGTGTGTGTGTGTGTGTGTGTCTGTGTGTGTGTGTACATACGAGCATGTTTGCGTTTGTGCGTGTTTAAATGTGTGTGTGTGTGTGTGTGTCTGTGTGTGTGTGTGTGTGTGTGGGTGTGTGTGTGTGTGTCTGTGTGTGTGTGTCTGTGTGTGTGTGTGTGTGTGTATACGAGCATGTTTGCGTTTGTGCGTGTTTAAATGTGCTTGTGTGTGTGTGTGTGTGTGTGTGTGTGTGTGTGTGTGTGTGTGTGTGTGTGTGTGTGTGTGTGTGTGTGTGTGTGTGTGTGTGTGTGTGCACTGTCACTCCTAACCTAATTCGTTCTCTTGCATTACTGAGTGAGATGCCATTACTGAGTGAGATGCCGACTCACAGCCAGTCTGTTTATGTCTGTGTGTGTGTGTGTGTGTGTGTGTGTGTGTGTGTGTGTGTGTGTGTGTGTGTGTGTGTGTGTGTGTGTGTTTGTGTGTGTGTGTGTTTGTGTTTGTCTGTCTGGCGGTCTCTCTCTCTCTCCTGTAGAAGCAACTGCTTCAGTGATTTCACTTCAATTATACATGATTCATTTCTATACTCACAGTGTCTGGTACCTCTCTTTTTTTGTCTCTTTCTCTCCTTCCTCTGTTTCTCTATGCCTGCCTCCTCTAAAGTAGTTCCCTGGATAAGTGTGCATTGATCCTCAGCCTGTGGCCTGGTTTCTGTCTCTGGTTCCCTGCATGACATGTCATTAGGGCTGCAGTATGAGCATCAGAGCGGCCGTAGGGGTTAATAGTTATCATCTGTTAGTTGGTAAGTCATTCAGGTGAGTAGTCACAACCTCAATGTAAACGAGACCATGCACGCAGACCCCATAGCGCTGGTTAATACGGCTGCTGCCCTGGGCCTGGGTCAGGTCACCCAGAGCAGCACACGGCCGGGTTGGGAGCTGAAATGAAGAGTTAGTGAGAAAGAGAGAGAGAAGCGCGGCACAGTGAAGCGTCGCTTTGGACTGAGAGCAGCTCATGAATCTGCTGTTAGGTGGAACTAGTTCCCAGAACTGAGGAGAGGAGGAAAGAGCCGTTACAGAAGGCAGACAACAGGCAAGTGAAGGGCCAGGAAAGACATGCTTCAACGTGCCACTCTGCCAGAGACAGGACATCATCCCTTCTTATATCCTCTTCAACAGATGACACACCACTCCAGAACTGCTGAGTCACTCCAGAACCACAGAGTCATTCCAGAACTCCTGAGTCAATCCAGGCGAGGCGAGGCTAGGTGAGGTGACCTTCTGGCTCCTCTTGAGGGTCTCTCAATACCACTTCCCTTTCTATAGTAACATCATATTCCACTTCCATTACTATAGTAACATCATATTCCACTTCCATTACTATAGTAACATCATATTCCACTTCCATTACTATAGTAACATCATATTCCACTTCCATTACTATAGTAACATCATATTCCACTTCCCTTACTATAATTACATCATATTCCACTTCCATTACTATAGTAACATCATATTCCACTTTCATTACTATAATTACATCATATTCCACTTCCCTTACTATAATTACATCATATTCCACTTCCCTTTCTATAGTTACATCACATTCCACTTCCATTACTATAATTACATCATATTCCACTTCCCTTACTATAGTAACATCATATTCCACTTCCATTACTATAATTACATCATATTCCACTTCCATTACTATAATTACATCATATTCCACTTCCCTTACTATAGTAACATCATATTCCACTTCCCTTACTATAGTAACATCATATTCCACTTCCCTTACTATAGTAACATCATATTCCACTTCCCTTACTATAATTACATCATATTCCACTTCCCTTACTATAATTACATCATATTCCACTTCCATTACTATAATTACATCATATTCCACTTCCCTTACTATAGTAACATCATATTCCACTTCCCTTACTATAGTAACATCATATTCCACTTCCCTTACTATAGTAACATCATATTCCACTTCCCTTACTATAATAACATCATAATCCACTTCCATTACTATAGTAACATCATATTCCACTTCCCTTACTATAGTAACATCATATTCCACTTCCCTTACTATAGTAACATCATATTCCACTTCCCTTACTATAATTACATCATATTCCACTTCCATTACTATAATTACATCATATTCCACTTCCCTTACTATAGTAACATCATATTCCACTTCCATTACTATAATTACATCATATTCCACTTCCCTTACTATAGTAACATCATATTCCACTTCCATTACTATAATTACATCATATTCCACTTCCCTTACTATAGTAACATCATATTCCTCTTCCATTACTATAATTACATCATATTCCACTTCCCGTTACCGCATACCTCATGAAGGGGCCTGCTTGTGGTAACCAACAGACAGAGAGCTTCCCTGGATTAACCAATCACAAAGAGGGTCTCTCTGAATGAACAAATGACACTGCATTAGCCAATCACAGCTCAAAGCTAATTATAACATGTTTCTGGGACAACTGGCAATGGGGCTGAGAATCTGTGCTGCCTTGTGATACAGTTTCCCATGGCTGCCAGACGTTGCTGGAGGCTGTGCCACCTGCTACGCCTGCTTGAAGGACGCCCCTCTGATGGAGACGATTCTGCTGTTGAGAGCCTGCAGCTCATCCAGCCTCAGAAACAGAGGGTGGGGGTGCTGATGACTAATGAGACCCTTTGTCGTTTAGTCTCGGCGTGTTCAAAAGAACCACTTCTCTGACTCAACAGTGCTGAGGCCAGTGACCTCACAACAGATAAGCCCTCTGCTTCCTGTCATGTCTTTGCTCTGTGGCTCCCTCTGTGGCTTCATCTCATTTTCATTTTCTTTTTTTCTTCCTTTAAACCCATTCTTCTGTGCACCGCCATGTGCATGAAGAGAAAGAGAACGCTCCGGAAAGACATGAACATTCCGGACAGACATGAACGTTCCAGACACACATGAACGTTCCAGACACACATGAACGTTTCGGACAGACATGAACATTCCGGAAAGACATGAACCTCCCGGACCGACATGACATGGGAAAGACTTCACATGCAGAGAGCAGCCCATACAAAGAAGGAGGAGGAGGAGGAGGAGGAGGGGGAGGAGTAGGAGGAGGAAGAGGAGAGGGAACCGGGTGTGGGGTACATATGTGTGTGTGTGTGTGTGTGTGTGTGTGTGTGTGTGTGTGTGTGTGTGTGTGTGTGTGTGTGTGTGTTTGTCTGTCTTTCTGTCTCTCTGTGCGTGTGTGTGTGTTGGGAATGATGGCTGGGAAATGTAAGGATTCATTGTAGTTGGGTGTGATGTGGGGATGGTGGGGGGATAAGACCCTACTGTTGTGTCAGACATCTGTAGAGTGTCATTGGGAGTGTAACTGGGGGTATTACTCTGAGCGTGTTCCTCACTAGCTAACAGATCTAAGCTGGTGCCATGTTTCATCCACCCAATGCAGAC
>NW_027666902.1:47500-50000 GCF_963457725.1 Sprattus sprattus | reverse complement strand
TTAAGAGTCTGTGTCACTGTATTCATGTTGGGTGCCATCTTTAAGAGTCTGTGCTACTGTATTCATGTTGGGTGCCATCTTTAAGAGTCTGTGCTACTGTATTCATGTTGGGTGCCATCTTTAAGAGTCTGTGATACTGTATTCATGTTGGGTGCCATCTTTAAGAGTCTGTGATACTGTATTCATGTTGGGTGCCATCTTTAAGAGTGTGTGATACTGTATTCATGTTGGGCGCCATCTTTAAGATCTTTAAGAGTCTGTGATACTGTATTAATGTTGGTTGCCATCTTCATCTTTGAGTTAAAAGAACTGCAGAGATGTTATGAATTCAGTTTTCCTTCTTGTCAGCCATTAGTTGATCAGACAACCATCACAGGCATATACTGTCAGTCATATTCCTTCCTCAGGCCTGCGTTAGTGCGCTTGCTATATAAATTCTTCTCGCTTCAGAAAATGGCTGTCTTTGCCAGATGAACCTTTAAGAATGGAACACTCACGGACGGGACTGTTTGCCTTGGAGTCCCCTTTCCCAGAATGCAACAGGTGCAGGACGAGGAGGAGGAAGGAAGGGAGGGGAGGGGGGTTCCAAACCACTCCCCCATGAGAGCATGGGTTAAAGGGTAGGGCAGAAGGGTAAGGGGGTTGGGGGTAGAGGCTGGAGAGGGGCAGGGGGCAACAACCAGGAGTTTTACCCATTATTACCCACCCCAATCACGCCTAGGCCACATCTAGAGTCACACAAACACACACACAAACACACACACAAACACACAAACACACAAACACACAAACACACAAACACAAAAGGACAACAAAATAAAGGGGCTGAAACGTGCCATCATAAGTGGAGTGACACGTGACATCATAAGGGGATTGACACGTGACATCATAAAAGGATTGACACGTGACATCATAAGGGAGTGACACATGACATCAAAAGTGGAGTGACACATGACATCATAAGGGGATTGACACGTGACATCATAAGTGGATTGACACGTGACATCATAAGGGAGTGACACATGACATCATAAGTGGATTGACACGTGACATCATAAGTGGATTGACACGTGACATCATAAGTGGAGTGACACATGACATCATAAGTGGATTGACACGTGACATCATAAGAGGATTGACACATGACATCATAAGAGGATTGACACGTGACATCATAAGGGAGTGACACATGACATCATAAGGGGATTGACACGTGACATCATAAGGGGATTGACACGTGACATCATAAGGGGATTGACACGTGACATCACAAGTGGATTGACACGTGACATCATAAGTGGAGTGACACATGACATCATAAGGGGATTGACACATGACATCATAAGGGGATTGACACGTGACATCATAAGTGGATTGACACGTGACATCATAAGTGGATTGACACGTGACATCATAAGGGAGTGACACATGACATCATAAGGGGATTGACACGTGACATCATAAGGGAGTGACACATGACATCATAAGTGGATTGACACGTGACATCATAAGGGAAGTGACACGTGACATCATAAGGGAAGTGACACATCCTAAGTGGGCTGCTGTGCAATTCAAGAAAACACCAACATCCTACTTGTCAGTGTGAAATAAGATGACACATCCCCATCAACACACTCACACACACACACATAGACACAAACACACACACACACACACACACACTTACAACCACCCCAGAGGCTCACCCCAAACACACACTGGTAGGGTATCTCCTGTTTGAATGATCCGGCAGGTCAGAGGGCTGAGGAGATGTGTGTGTGTGTGTGTGTGTGGAGGACACAGGGGATCAGGATCACGGCCTATGAGGAGTGTGTGTGTGTGTGTGTGTGTGTGAGTGTGAGGAGAGGACACGGGATCAGGATCAGGGCCTACAAGGAGCTGCAGACACAACAGGGCCACCTGTGGGAGAGGAAGAGGAGGAGGAAGAGGAGGAGGAAGAGGAAGAGGAGGAGGAAGAGTAGGGGACTTACGGATGGGCTGCGTCCTGAAGGTCTCCACTGGGCTGCTCTCTCCCTGACCCTTCCCATTGCTGGCCGCCAGCCTCAGCTCGTACACCGTCTCTGGACGCAGGCCCTGGATGGTGATCAGGTTCATGCCTGCACAGCAACACAGTGGGGGTTAGAGACACAGAGAGAACGTGTGTGTGTGTGTGTGTGTGTGTGTGTGTGTGTGTGTGTGTGTGTGTGTGTGTGTGTGTGTGTGTGTGTGTGTGTGTGTGTGTGTGTGTGTGTGTGTGTGTGTCTGTGTCTGTGTGTGTGTGTCTGTGTGTTGCTGATGCATGTTCAGGAGATGCAACTTGACAGACTAAACTGTCAGATTGGTGCTTGAGTCTCTGACAATGTGTATGTGTGTGTGTGTACAAGCGTGTGTGTGTGTGTGTGTGTGTGTGTGTGTGTGTGGACAAGTGCTCCAAGCACTGTTATTTAGCATGCCGGCGGCAGCGCTGGTTTCACCGCGACTGTCTGCTCTATTTTGGGTT
>NW_027666902.1:30000-35000 GCF_963457725.1 Sprattus sprattus | reverse complement strand
TAAGCATTCAGAATCTAGAATGTTTTATGTCGTCAATAAAAAGACTGACGCTTTTGCCTTACTTGGCAGTGCTCACAGCAATGAGAGTTCACTGAGGGTGTGTGTGTGTGTGTGTGTGTGTGTCTGAATCACAGGAGAGAGGAACAGAACAGCCTAGAGGGGCAGGGAGGGGAGCGTGTGTGTGAGTGTGGGAGTGTAAGAGTGTGTGTGAGTGAGGAAGTGTAAGAGTGTGTGTGAGTGAGGAAGTGTAAGAGTGTGTGTGAGTGTTGAAGTGGAAACAAGCAAGTGCAGGATAATGCTTTATTGATATCGGTAGATCATTCAGAGGACAATTCTGACCCTAGCTCTCTCCCACTGCCCATCCCACATAGTGTTTCTACACACACACTCAAGATGGAGTGGCTTTATAAAAGCGCTAATGTCAAATCTGCAAAGCGACACTCATCTGCTACACCCACACACACACTCCTCCTGAACCCATGTCACACAACCACACACACACACACACACACACACTCCTCCTGAACCCATGTCACACAGCCACACCAGTGAAATCTGTAAAGGCCTCTTTATGTGCGCTGTTGGGATAATTTGGTTCCCTGTTATCATACACACACACACACACACCTGGTCTGGATCCAGCCTTTCTTGTAGAATGTTCCATCCTCTACAGGTGAATGCCCACACACAGATTGATATGGAAATCTGCCTCAATTACACGTGCCTTCGCTGAGCAACCATGGTTACGGGATATCAGCTGGCAGCAGGGCAGCCACACACACACACACACACACACTCCTCCTGAACCCATGTCACACACACACACACACACACACACACACACACACACACAATCAGCTGGCAGCAGGGCTGACGCTGGCAGAGCGGGCGTGAACAGCAGGCATGTAACCAGATTGCCATTCAAGAATATGAGTCATTCAACTTCACACACACTGCTTCCAGATCAGTCCCTCACGCGAGTGCAATACTTCACACACACTGCTTCCAGATCAGTCCCTCACGCGAGTGCAATACTTCACACACACTGCTTCCAGATCAGTCCCTCACGCGAGTGCAATACTTCACACACACTGCTTCCAGATCAGTCCCTCACGCGAGTGCAATACTTCACACACACTGCTTCCAGATCAGTCCCTCACGCGAGTGCAATACTTCACACACACTGCTTCCAGATCAGTCCCTCACGCGAGTGCAATACTTGAGTGTGTGTGAGTGTGGAAGTGGACGAGTGTGTGTGTGTGTAGAAGCGGGAGAGTGTGTGTGAGTGTGGAAGTGTAAGAGTGTGTGTGAGTGTGGAAGTAGAAGAGTGTGTGTGTGTGTAGAAGCGGGAGAGTGTGTGTGAGTGTGGAAGTGTAAGAGTGTGTGTGAGTGTGGAAGTAGAAGAGTGTGTGTGAGTGTGGAAGTAGAAGAGTGTGTGAGTGTGGAAGTGTAAGAGTGTGTGTGAGTGTGGAAGTAGAAGAGTGTGTGTGAGTGTGGAAGCGGAAGAGTGTGTGTGAGTCTCTCACGCGAGTGCAATACTTCATGTGTGAGTCTACCCCTCCCCTGGTGTGTACCTGTTCGCCCTCGTTGAAGACGTGGCGTCCGTGGCTCCAGACGATGGTGGGTGTGGGGTCGCCCGTGGCCTCGCACGTCAGGGTGATCTGCTCGTCCAGCTCCGACGCCGTCTGGTTCTCCAGGAACGTGATCTTGGGCTGAACTACAGAACCACAAAACACATCGCATTACATCACAACACATCGCATTACATCACAACACAACGCATTAGATCACAACACATCGCATTAGATCACAACACATCGCATTAGATCACAACACAACACATTAGACCACAAAACACATCGCATTAGATCACAACACATCGCATTAGATCACAACACAACACATTAGACCACAAAACACATCGCATTACATCACAACACAACGCATTAGATCACAACACAACACATTAGACCACAAAACACATCGCATTACATCACAACACAACGCATTAGATCACAACACATCGCATTAGATCACAACACATCGCATTAGATCACAACACATCGCATTAGATTACAACACAACGCATTAGATCACAACACATCGCATTACATCACAACACATTAAATCACAACACATCGCATTAGATCACTCTACACAGAACACACCCTTGTCATGATAACACAGTAACACAATCACACCTTAACAACACACCTTCACATCACACAGCACACCTCACACCTTCACATCAGACAACACACTGATATATTGCATCCCATTGCAGCAGCTAGAGCAGACAGCAGGTGACCTGCTGGGATTCATCTGACTGTGAACTGCACCCGGTCCAGATCTGCTTAGGGTCATGGATATGATCGCATGACAAAGCACTTTCATTCGGTGTGAAACTGAACACTGGGTTGTTGGCGTTCGGTGTGAAACTGAAAGCTGGGTTGTTGGCATTCGGTGTGAAACTGAACACTGGGCTGTTGGCATTCGGTGTGAAACTGAACACTGGGCTGTTGGCATTCGGTGTGAAACTGAACACTGGGCTGTTGGCATTCGGTGTGAAACTGAACACTGGGCTGTTGGCATTCGGTGTGAAACTGAACACTGGGCTGTTGGCGTTCGGTGTGAAACTGAACACTGGGCTGTTGGCGTTCGGTGTGAAACTGAACACTGGGCTGTTGGCGTTCGGTGTGAAACTGAACACTGGGCTGTTGGCGTTCGGTGTGAAACTGAACACTGGGCTGTTGGCGTTCGGTGTGAAACTGAACACTGGGCTGTTGGCGTTCGGTGTGAAACTGAACACTGGGCTGTTGGCATTCGGTGTGAAACTGAACACTGGGCTGTTGGCGTTCGGTGTGAAACTGAACACTGGGCTGTTGGCATTCGGTGTGAAACTTGAACACTGGGCTGTTGGCATTCGGTGTGAAACTGAACACTGGGCTGTTGGCATTCGGTGTGAAACTGAACACTGGGCTGTTGGCGTTCTGATTGGCACACTTTAGAATCATTCTGAGAGACATTCTCTACCAGTTCCACTTCAAGGGGGTACGGAGGAGGGAGTAGAGCAGCAAGATGTGTAAGTCACACACACACAGACACACTTTCTCTCTCACACACACACACACACTCTTCCTCACACACACACTTTCTCTCTCACACACACACACACACTCTTCCTCACACAAACTCATCCTCTCTGGCACACACACACCTTGATAACAGAGCAGTGTTGGCAGCAGTGCCAAAGCTCCCTGCAACCCTGTCTGTCCACACACACACACACACACACACACACACACACACACACACACACACACACACACACACACACACACACACACACACACACACACACACTCTCTCTTCTTCACTGTCCCTGCAACCCTGTCTGTCCCTCAGTACCTGTGCTCACACTCTCAAGGGCGGTTTGTGGAAGACAGTTCAATCTCAGGCGCAGAGAATCAGGACAAGATGAGCCCTGCCAGCCTCACACACACACACACACACACACACACACACACACACACACACACACACACACACACACACACACGATGAGCCCTGCCAGCCTCAGATAACAGATTAAGGCCGTCATTCCCATGGCAGGATGAACAGAGAGATTTATAAAGCCATGGTGTAGGAGGCAGAGAAAACTCTCCCTCATTCTATCGATCCATATCTTAGGGCCCGCTGAAATCTGTTTTATTGTTTGCCAAATTCCGTGTTTTTTTTTAGTTTTATCAATTGGATTATCATCAAATCATAAATCAAATCAAGACATTGCTACTGTGTTTTTACACACACTTTGAATCTGTCTAGGTGACAGAACTATGTTGTTATAGGGTAGCGAGTGTGTGTGTGTGTGTGTGTGTGTGTGTCTAGGGTGACAGGCCTATGTTGTTATAGGGTAGAGAGTGTGTGTGTGTGTGTCTAGGTGACAGACCTATGTTGTAATAGGGTAGAGAGTGTGTGTGTGTGTGTGTGTGTGTGTGTGTGTGTGTCTAGGTGACAGACCTATGTTGTAATAGGGTAGAGAGTGTGTGTGTGTGTGTGTGTGTGTGTGTGTGTGTCTAGGTGACAGACCTATGTTGTAATAGGGTAGAGAGTGTGTGTGTGTGTGTGTGTGTGTGTGTGTGTGTGTGTGTTTAGGTGACAGACCTATGTTGTGATAGGGTAGCGAGTTTAGGCAAAAAGACCCAAATGAATTTCTCTCTCGTATTCCTCTTCTCTCCTTCCCCCTTCTGCCCCTCCCTCTTCTTCACTGTCTTCAGCTCTGAGTGGCCAGAGCACACACACACACACACACACACACACACACACACACACACACACACACACACACACACACACACACACTCTCTCTTCTTCACTGTCTTCAGCTCTGAGTGGCCAGAGCACACACACACACACACACACACACACACACACACACACACACACACACACACACACACACACTCTCTTCTTCACTGTCTTCAGCTCTGAGTGGCCAGTTGAGCGGAGACACAATCACTCACACACACACACACACACACACACACACACACACACACACACACAATCACCCCTAATCAAAGAGGCTGAACTCGCTTTCACACACCACTTTACACATCACTTCTCCTCCATTTAGTCTGAAGTTCGGTGACACATTTTTTAGTGGAGTAAGATTAAATTCCGACAGAACGACGAATAACCAAAGTGTGATATTTGACCTTCTCCACTTGTTTACACAATGGCTGCTATTAAGGTTATTTTATGTATTACCACTGCTCAAGTCACTCCAGTCACACACACACACACACACACACACACACACACACACACACACACACACACACACACACACAGAGAAACACACACACACACAGAAACACACGCACACACAGAACACACACACACACACACACACACACACACACACACACACACACACACATACACACACACACACACACACACAAACAGACAGACACACACACACACACACACACCCA
>NW_027666902.1:22500-25000 GCF_963457725.1 Sprattus sprattus | reverse complement strand
CCATGATGCGGGCCTCACAGGTGTACGAGCCCTCGTCCGTCTTCTTCACGCCGCGGATCTGAAGGTGGCTGTTACTCAGGATCTTAAAGCGAACTGAGAGAGAGAGAGAGAGAGAGAGAGAGAGAGAGAGAGACAGAGAGAGAGAGAGAAAGAGTTTGTAGACAGATAGATATCATGTGTGTCTGAACACTAACACAGCTGTGATCTCTGCTGGATGTGTGTGTCTGAACACTAACACAGCTGTGATCTCTGCTGGATGTGTGTGTCTGAACACTAACACAGCTGTGATCTCTGCTGGATGTGTGTGTCTGAACACTAACACAGCTGTGATCTCTGCTGGATGTGTGTGTCTGAACACTAACACAGCTGTGATCTCTGCTGGATGTGTGTGTCTGAACACTAACACAGCTGTGATCTCTGCTGGATGTGTGTGTCTGAACACTAACACAGCTGTGATCTCTGCTGGATGTGTGTGTGTCTGAACACTAACACTGCTGTCATCTCTGCTGGACGTGTGTGTCTGAACACTAACATAGCTGTGATCTCTGCTGGTCGGCTGAAGGTCATATTATGTGTGTCTGAACACTAACACAGCTGTGATCTCTGCTGGATGTGTGTGTCTGAACACTAACACAGCTGTGATCTCTGCTGGATGTGTGTGTGTCTGAACACTAACACTGCTGTCATCTCTGCTGGACGTGTGTGTCTGAACACTAACATAGCTGTGATCTCTGCTGGTCGGCTGAAGGTCATATTGTGTGTGTCTGAACACTAACACAGCTGTGATCTCTGCTGGATGTGTGTGTCTGAACACTAACACTAACGGAAAGTGAGAGGATGACGGAACAGAAGAGGCCATGGTCTGGCTCAGACCATCTGATCTAGAATCAGTTGCTATCTTAATCTCTTTTTAGAATAGAGTTTTCTGCTGATGGGTAACATATGATGTACTGAATAATGTACTTTCTCTGTCCTCTACCAGGACATCTCTCTCTCTCTCTCTCTCTCTCTCTCTCTCTCTCTCTCTCTCTCCATCAACATATGATGTACAGAATAATGTACTTTTATTCAACCCCTCTGAGACTAAAAGACATTCTGGTTCCATGATTCTCTGGTTCTGTGGTTCTACAGCCTGAGAGCAGAAGGTTGAGAGTTTAAGAGCAGGAATGAGGAGCGTTTTGGAGAGTGTTTTTATTTACATATGCAGCTCAAGTTTCACTGCGGGGCTGTAATTAGTGGTCTGCGCAGAGAAAACCCCATCTAGAGGCGGCCTGCCAGGACCCCAAAACCCCCTCCAGAGGCGGCCTGCCAGGACCCCAGAGCAACAGGGCCTGCGGTTACCACAGCCTGGGGCCAGGGAGCAGGAGCGAGGGGCCCTGCTGGGCCAAGATAGTTCAGCTGTGTGTGTGTGTGTGTGTGTGTGTGTGTGTGTGTGTGTGTGTGTGTGTGTGTGTGTGTGTGTGTGTGTGTGTGTGTTGTGTGTGTCTTGTCGTTTGACAGCATGTTTGTCCATGCGTGTGCTTCAGCCGACGGAGGCCAAAAACAAAAACAAATCAATAATTTCAACGTCATGGAGGAGGTGCTTCAGGGGAGGAGCTTCAGGAGAGGTGCTTCAGAGGAGGAGCTTCAGAGGAGGTGCTTCAGAGGAGGAGCTTCAGAGGAGGAGCTTCAGAGGAGGTGCTTCAGAGGAGGAGCTTCAGGGGAGGAGCTTCAGAGGAGGAGCTTCAGGGGAGGTGCTTCAGGGGAGGAGCTTCAGGGCTGTGCCAGGCTTTCATCTCACAGTGCACCAACGTCCGAAGTGTGTGTGTGTGTGTGTGTGTGTGTGTGTGTGTGTGTGTGTGTGTGTGTGTGTGTGTGTGGCTGGGAAAGGGAAAAATACACCC
Source organism: Sprattus sprattus (assembly GCF_963457725.1). Classification (NCBI taxonomy): domain Eukaryota; kingdom Metazoa; phylum Chordata; class Actinopteri; order Clupeiformes; family Clupeidae; genus Sprattus; species Sprattus sprattus. The sequence goes on along the minus strand of NW_027666902.1, from coordinate 23,117 downwards.
ATCACGTCCGCATGTCCTCGGGAGAAATGCTCTGCTTCCAGGCCAGAGCTCGTGTTGTTCTTGATCAGAGACGTGCCATCTTCTCCTCTCTCTCCCCTTGGCCACGGCCTCACTAGCGAGTGTGAGTCACCACGGACACAGCCTGGAAACCAATGACTGGGCGCAAATGAAACGCTGACGAGACACTTGGGAAGAAAAAAATGGAAAACTGGAAAAAGAGGGAGAAGTGTGTGTGTGCCTGAGTGCATTTTCCCCTGTGTGTGTGTGTGTGTGTTCTGCTTGTGTGTGTGTGTGTGTGTGTGTGTGTGTGTGTGTGTGTGTGTGTGTGTGTGTGTGTGTGTGTGTGTGTTCTGCTGGCACGTTACACACTATTTGTGTGATTATATATGCATACACATGCTATACTTGTCTGGCACGCGCACACACATGTGTGTGTGTGTGTGTGTGTGTGTGTGTGTGTGTGTGTGTGTGTGTGTGTGTCATACCATCCTTCTCTAGCTGAATCCTCTGGTTCTGGTACTTCCAGATGATGGTGGGGGGAGGAGAGCTGACGACATCACACACAATGTCAGCATCGTCCCCCTCGTTGAACTCCTGAGGCGACGGAGCGTTCTGGA